>NC_071087.1:27833492-27993492 GCF_027358695.1 Spea bombifrons | reverse complement strand
TTATGGCCCTATATACAACCCCTATGGGGAGAGTAGTCGGACCAGGAATTGAGTCCCTTTGGTTTTCATTAACGAACGGCACCCGACAGGGTTGCCCACTTTCTCCCCTTCTTTATATTATTTCATTAGAACCTCTTGCAATAGAGATTAGATCTAGTCCAGGAATCAAAGGATGTGGGAAAGACGAGACCCATAAAATAAAATTATATGCGGACGATATCCTAATAACAATTGAAGATCCGATAAGATCAACAGAGAGTCTCATGACAGTGATTAATCAATATAGCTTATTATCGAATTACAAATTAAATGTTTCAAAAACAGTGGCTCTACCTTTATTTATTAATAAAAGTCAGAAATCACAGATAGAAAAATTCGGGTTTTTTTGGGCTAAAGATTCAATAGAATATTTAGGAATAAAAATCTCAGTTAATCCCGCAGATTGGTTAGAAATAAATCTATTGCCAGCTATAAAAGAAATGAATCAATCACTTAAAAATTGGCAAAAATTATATATTTCATGGATGGGAAGGATAAATGCGGTTAAATCATATTTACTACCAAAATTTATATATATTTTTAGATTAATACCATTTTCTGTTCCCGATCCTTGGCTAGAACTAATACAACAAGCATTTACACAATTTATATGGGCAAAAAAAAAACCTAGATTGAACTCCCAATTATTAGCAAAAAAGTTATATGAAGGAGGCCTGGGTTTTCCAATCATTAAGCATTATGCTTTGGCTGCGCAATTTACTAATATATTAATGACCTTATTGGATAATGCACAATATGAATCTTGGTATGACTTAGAACTGTTAAATAATACTCCCTTTAAAGATCTCCAAACACTTTTTTGGCTACCTAAAAAGGAAACTATGGAATATGTTAAGACATGTAACAAGTTAATTTTGATAGACTTATTAAAGGTTTGGATTCAAATAAGGAAAAAAATAGGACTTGAAAATAAAATTATTGTGTCCTTATCATTGAGTACCATAGAAAATTTAATACAGGATATAACCCTGACCACATGGAAACACGCGGGTATATCAAAGATCTCAGATCTATATGAAGATCAGATCCTTAAAAGCTTTACGACTTTACAAATACAATATAATCTTTCCCCGGGTGAATGTTTTAAATATCTAAGAATTAAGTCATTCCTGAACAAAAATATTTGTTTTGATAATAAAAATAGCTCTATCTCCTTGTTTACAAAAATATTAAAATCTAAGGAACATAATAAAATGACTACTAAATCTTTGGCCATAATCCATTCTTATAAAAAAATCCCGCTCCCTCCAGCGCTAAAAAATTGGGGAAAAGATTTAAATTGCGAAATAAATTTAGAGGAATGGAATTATGCTTTGAAACTTACTATGAAACATGTTCACTGTTTAAACTTAAATGAATTACAGTTTAAATTAATGAATAGATGGTATAGAGTTCCAGCACTATTAGCAAAAATGTATCGCAATGCTATACCTAATTGCTGGAGATGCGGAGAACCAAAGGGAGATGAAATACATATTTGGTGGAGTTGTATAGCAATTAAAAATTTTTGGAGTTCTATATCCTCCCGTCTGCAAATGATTTTTGGAAAAAAATGGAATCTGACTCCTGATCAAGCTTTGTTGCATCTAAATCTTCCCAATACAAATAATAACGATCTGAGATTCCTTCTTCACTTATTAACAGCTGTAAAAATAGAAATTGCTAGGAATTGGAAAAAGACAGAAGGGATTATTTGGGAAAAAGTTAAGGCACAAGTTATATATCAATGTCAGATGGAGAGAGGAATTGC
The DNA here is from genome assembly GCF_027358695.1 of Spea bombifrons. Taxonomy (NCBI): domain Eukaryota; kingdom Metazoa; phylum Chordata; class Amphibia; order Anura; family Pelobatidae; genus Spea; species Spea bombifrons. Next base: position 27,991,682 of record NC_071087.1, on the reverse strand, counting down.
AACCTACCCAACTTTCTATAAAGAAAAATATAATTTCTGGAATAGATGGATAGACCAATTACAAATGGGCAAACTGGATTAATATTAATACTTAAGTTAGCTCAAATTTTTGTAACTTGATGAATAGTTACAATCTACCCTGGTGATGCGGGGATGATAATATATGCATGTTAAGATGTGAATGAATATATATTTTAATGTGGTATTTGCTGCACTATCTGCCTATGTTTATTGTTTAGTATTTATGTATGCTGTTATCCTTTCTTTTTTTTTTTTTTTTTTTTTTTTTTTTTTTTTTCTTTTCCTTGTGGTTAATGTTTTTTTCTCTGTCTTTTTTTTGCTGTTATGTCGCAGTTCGCCTGGTGGATACAGGCGAAGTCTGTTCTTATTCCTTTTTTCTTTTCATGTATAAATTTTGAAAAACCAAATAAATAAAAAAAAAAAAAAAAAAAAAAAAAATTCACTTGCTTACTTACTTACTTGATTTGGAAACAATACATATGATTTCTATCTATTATGGAAATAACAGGACAAAAATTGCAAGGTGTACATTACTTTTTCAAGAAGTGAAATTTTGAAATTTGGTATGCTTGCAGTATTGGCCAGAGAAATTGGCCAATACTGCAAGCATTGCAGTATTGGCCAGAGTATCATTCTCAAAAGTTGACAACCTAGAGTATTTCACTTACTTTCAATGTAACCATTTCACTAAAAATCCCTTTCAATGTTTGAGGTTTAAAAAAATGCACTTTTCATCCACAGCTTGCAACATTGCTTTGGATTTCTTGTACAGGGCATGTGCAACTGTTGAAAAAAACATAATGTATTTGTCAACATCGCTAAGGTACAGTGATACCCTACAGGGTAGGCACAGGTCTGTCCTACATGCACCTATTCCCTATTCTATTTTTTAGAAAGTCACTGAAGTAAATTAAGTGAGTGAGTTGCATAAAACAAATGCAGTCTCACTGCCTGTGATACCGCCTTTTAGTACAGATTCTAAATTCAAATGTATTGATGCAGCTGTGTTTTCAACCCAGGGTACTTCTTTAGGTCAGACCTAATACAGAATGTCCTTAAAATAAATGGAACATTTCTGCAAACTTATTACCTGTGGGAATCTTATGGCATCACACTTGGTAAACTATAGTTACAGGTTTATTGTAAACAAACCTTTGAAGCTTTCTTTTGTTGAGTAAAAAATGTAGCCCTGACCTTGAATTCCTATCTGAATGTAAAAGTCTATTAATTCATATGTTTTAAAAGTAAAAGATTTCTGTAAAAGTGTTTTATGCATTGCAATATTGGTTCACAGATTTGGATTGTGTTGTCCCTCTCAGAGCAGATGATCTTTGTCCACCAAGGCTCAATATGTTTCATTAATGATAGAGAGTATTGCAGTTGACCTTCTACCAGGTGTTGCTTAAAAGTGGCACATATATTTATTTAATGAAAGTGATTCACCACAGGATAGGTCACAAGTCGTAATCATAAGCATTGAACATCACTAAACTGTTATTTACCGTGGTTTATAAATTTAAGGTAAAACATTAAATATTTAAAAATATAGCTTTTCGCAACACTTCTGTATTGACTTTTTGGAAGACTAATGAATCCTTGTTTGCTGATCTCCTGTAGTTATGTACCACACCTTTGTCTGGACTACATTTGACTTTGCAACCAGTAAGTTTTCCCTTACTATACAGTACCTTCATGGTTATGGCTTGCCCAAATACTCATATGCCCAAATACTCATATGTAGACAATGTGTCGGTTAAAATGAAGAAACTCTGTAGTTCTATGTATTAATGACATTGAAACTTGATAACAGATGGCAGTCTGCATTTTTAAGATGATGATCATAGGAAATGATTCAAAGCAAGTAATTATAAATCCACAGCATCAGTTTATTATATGTATAGGGAAACCATACACAAGTGCATGCTTTTAAAACACAGTGTACAATTACACTATTAATGAATCCAATAAATTCTTTATTAATATATGTTGTTAGGAACCTTGGGATTAGCACAGCAACCATCAACATAGGGGATGTTAAACTGCCCATGTTTCCACCTTGTGATCTCTGGACTCTTTGCCTGGTGTGGTTGCCCACTTCCTAACCAATTGAGTAATCAGTGATCAGTTGTTCCATGCTTCCTTTGCTGGATCATTGTTCCTAGTCCAAATTTGTGAGTTTTTCCTTTGTGTAATGATCTTCTGGATTTGGCCTTAGATTTTGTCTCATTCCATTTTATAGGTTATAGGAGTTGCTGGTACCTGATTGGTCGTGGCTTGAACCTTGACTCTGTTCCCATTTTGTCTGCTTGGTACCTACACTTTGTTTATACTTCTACCATACCCATGCCCCTCATGTGCATGATTTTGTCTTACCTGACATTAATTACACTTCCATCGGTGCCCTTGCTCTTCTGCTGTCTGACAAACTACTACCACAGACATCAAAGTTCCCCGTGATCTCTGACAGCCGGGAAAGGTCTGCGCGATGGATGCAGACAACCCCCGCTGCTAACTGCACCTCCTCCCGGCTGCAGCGGACGTTGTCTACGCGAATCGCGTAGATCTCTACACACTGCCCGGACTACGCACAGGGGACTCAGAAGCTTCGGTAAGTTTGGAGGAGGGAGGGGGAGGGCAGGGCCGGCCCAAGACATAATGCTGCCTGGGGCGAAGTTTAAAATGCCGCCCCCCCCCTGCCGACATCAGGGGGGGGCGGCATTTTAAACTTCGCCAACACCATTATCTACCCTACCCCCGCCTCCCTCTCCCTTTGTACTTACCTTTAAACAGTCCTGCGGCAAGCTCTGCCACGGTGCCGGCTTGTAATGCTGAGCGCCGGAAAGTTACGTCACTTCCGGCGCTCAGTGTAAGGATCGTCTTACCGGAGGAATCCGGGATGCAGGAAAGGAACACGCTTGCTCAGTACAGAACACGCACAAGGGGCCTGAGGAGGATAACAGGGCACTTGGCGGTGTAGCTGTAAGCATGGGTGATCAGGACGAAGCCGTTAAGCAGACCAGGGTCAGGATACCAGAGGTTCTCGGAGTCGTTAGGATAGCCGGGGTCAGGATGCCAGAAGTACACAGAGCCGTTTAGCAGACCAGGGTCAGGATTCCGGAGGTTCTCAGAGTTGTTAGGATAGCCAGGGTCAGGATACCGGAGGTTCTCAGAGTCATTAGGATAGCCATGGTCAGGATGCCAGAAATACACGATAGCCGTTTAGCAGACCAGGGTCAGGATACCAGAAATACACGATAGCCGTTTAGCAGACCAGGGTCAGGATACCAGAAATAACTTGGAGAGATACATGAAACACGACGGCTCAATAGGTACGGAAGCACCAGTACAACTGAGCACCGGTGGATGAGTGAGTGGAGTTTAAATAGCCTGGGGAGGCATTCCCCGGCGTCTAGGACGTAACCGCGTCCACCGTCGCCATAGCGACGTGGCGGAATCCAGGCGGCGGTCAGCCGCATAAATATTCATGAAGCGGCCGTGTGTGCGAGCGGCTGCTTCATATAGCAGGGAATGGTGCCGGCGTTTCTGCCGGGAGGACGGAGCGGAACCTCCCCGCATCTGCAAGGTAGGTGCCTTACACTCAGTATTACAAGCCGGCACCGAGACCGAGCTAGAGGGCTCGCAGAGGAGAGAGAGAGGCACCAAGCGGGTAAGCGAAAACTCTCTCCTCCGCTTTAAAAAAAAAAAAAACGCTTGGGGCGGCAGCAAAGTGCCGCCTCTTCAAAAGTGCCGCCTGTATAGCTAAACCACGTGTAGAAATTACAGGCAGAAGGAACTAGTTGGATGGCCAGACACAGCCGGGTATGGTACACTAAAAGTATAGTCAAACAAACAAAAGGTCAGTTCACGGAGTGGGCATTCAGACATGCCAGGTATGGTGCAGAAATGGATCAACCAGGAGCAGAATCACTAAACAGGCGAGTAGTCAGGCAAGCAAATATCAGCATAACAAAGTCTCACCAAAAAGCAGAATCACTGGACCACACTAGGGTAAATAATACAGTTCTGGATTCTTAAATGCCCCGCCTCCTGCGATGCATCACGGATAAACCTCCACTCTTGCCCTGGCGATCGAACTACGCACCTGCCGAGAACACCTATCACGTGATATATTGGTAAAAATACGAAAAAACAAAACATATTTCCCTCATTGTTTCCCCATAAATACCAAACAAAAGTAGGTATTTTAAATTGAACAATTTTCTTAAAAGCCTCTAACCCCCTTAGAAAGTTTATCCAAGTGCAGCCCATCAAATTCACAGTATTCAATGTAGCACAAGGTAGGCACATATAAGAAGAATGTAATTATGCTAAAGACATACACGTTGTATTTATTTTAATATTTATTTCATTTTATTTTAATTATAGGAAGATGTTTTAGAGAGGGGGCACTTGTAACCTTGCTATCCTTGATCCATGCATAGAAGCAAGGCTCAGGATTTTTTTTTACCAGCATGCCAGCCACTTGATCTCACATGAGCTTTCTCCATGGGTAAACTGGTGCCTAAAAGCAGAGATCAGACTTTTTAGTTAGATTTTAGTTAGAGGTTTTTTTTAGGGAAAGTGCTGATCCTTCTATCAAGGATCAACTTTTCTTTTTTTCAGTAGAAGCCGGCAGATCAACTAACTACCTTAGTCTTCAGAAAGGTCTTCTCCATGGGTGTAGTAATCATGGAGAGTAGGACCATGTACCATGTGTACCATGTACATAGCTGGCACTCTTGGGGTATTAGGATAACTAGTCCTGTTATAAAGGGATGTAGGAACCCTTTGCATATAGGCTATACATTGACCTGTCCACTAAGAAGCTATTAGTCAAGAGGAGAATTCGAAATAGATGGGCAGGATACAGTAATAGAGTCTCAAGCAAGTGGCAGGTAACAAGGTTGGAGACTCAGATGCCAAGTTGTAGCAGGCTATACCAAGAACAGCAACTGAACACTTTCAAAATTAGTACCCATTGTTCAAATGGTGTAAATCTAGCCCCCTGCTGACATATTTATTAATTATAGCACAACCCTAACTGCTAGCCCATATACTATGCACACAGCAGGGTCATGAGCCACACTACATGATGGAACTTGAAGCGGTGGGTGCGCTGCATAGGTAAGTCTTTTTTGAGGTTAGGGTTAGGGTTAGGGTTAAGCTATTAACCCTTTCTGTTCCAAAAGGGAAGAGCATAAAACCTTGACTTTTAAGACTAGGTTGAGAACCACAGCTTAAATAAGTGTTGTCTAACTTTCTGATGATGGCCATGTAAAAATAATATACCATATGGTTGAACGCAGAACACTACAGAATGTATCAAGTAGTAAACTGTATTGGACAATTAAATGGGGGCCTGGGGCATGCCACTCTCATCATAACTAGATTTGTTTATAATATCTACATATAGCCTATGTACTAGGCAGGAATAATCAGGAACATCCGGAGTACAGGAAGGTAAGATGGCTGAATGCAGGTTCAAAATGACATTTTGAGTGTCATCCTCTGCTACACAACTAATTGAGTGTATAATATCCTGTCAGAATCCCACACTTCATGACGCCTGCTACAAATCTGCTTTCTGCATCTATGCCAAGTTTGCCTTAAACCTACCACCTATACTTTAAAATCACTAATGAAAAGTTCCTTTAAGCATGATATATTAATGTTGACCATGAGAAGCAGATCATGGTCTGTTGATCTCACCCCCACAGAACCAAGTTATCATGGAAATTCTGAGCTTTATATAGACTGCATAAAAATTGAATTTGCTTAGTTTATATTTTGTGAAAAGAAAAATCTTGATTTAATGGATTATTTGATCTCTGCTCTGGAACTTCGCAAACAGTAACATTGCAGAAAGGTTAATGGGCTTAGCCCCTATTAAATTTAATTAAATGTAGTTTCATCATACCATACTAAGGTAAAATATTTTTCTCTTAAAAGGGATTTGTAAAACTATAATACTTTTTTTTTTTTTACATTTATATTTTTGTTTCATGAAAAACATCCTCTTCTTGTTCACAAGGTTGTTTGGCGCTTGCAAACACGTAGGAAGTTAATAGCGAAAATAACAAAAGTTATTTTATATACACAATAAAGTTGAACACAAAACTGTTTCTATGTATTCTTAAGAATGTATTGCTTGAAAAAAACACTTAAAATTCTAATGACATTGTAAATAAGTACTCACTAACGTAATATAACATACTAACATTTAAAAGCCAAATATAAATGTGTAATACTGGTGTAGAAAAATTGTTTTCAATGTCAAGAATTAAACCATTAAAGTGCCCTAAACCAAAGAATGCGTACGATAACATTTTTAAAAACAGAAAAATAAATCTCTACTGACTAGCTCACTCTAAATGGATTATCAGTCATCCGCTAGAACATATACTGTACACAACAAAAGCATGCAAGGCCTGGTTACTTGGTTTTACCTGGTGTCTCATACCTCAATTGCGAATTCTTTTTAATACATATGAAATGTCTCGATTAGTAAGGTTCCGTATTAGCCACCATTTACACAGCAAAACCAGATTCCAGGGACATTTTTTATGCAGCAAAACAAGTAACATCAAGACAATGTGGATATTTATTTAGCTCTTTGCCAAACTATTTACATATTTTAACCTTATTAGTACAGGTGACACCAGTGCTTTAATATAGACTTTTCTGCAAATTCTGTATTACTAAATATGTTTATTTAAAGATGATATTCAATGAAATAATGTTCAGTTGTGACGTATACATTGTTGTCTAAACAAACAAAAAATGTACCTTTAGTCTTTGGGAGGGTTTGAGGACCATTTAGGTTGTCTGCTCCCTCAAAGTGCAGTATATGGTCCTACTACATTAAATACACACATACCGTAAATCTTCATGTAGATCTTTGCATGCCTTTTTTAACCCCTTAATGACAAAACTCGTACATTTACGGGCTCAAAATGCATTGTTTTCAATGGGTTTTGGGACTACCCATTGTCCTTAAGGGGTTAATATATTACTGTAATAAATGGTGCTTTCTACAATTACCCAAGCAACTGCTACCCTGTAAGAGGTCGTTAAGTATGGGATTGTTATAAAATGTTCTTGTAACAATGTGTATGACCACACTTGCTTTAAAAAAAAAGTGAATGTGAATTGATTTTTTAAGACACGTACAGAACTTTCTTTACTCGTTACTATAGAATTAATTTATGACTCATGGGAAAAACTTTTTGAGCAAACATAATTCAGCTATTAATCTGACCCTTCATTTCTTTCTCTTGAATGTGAAAGGTCAATAGTTTATATAATCTCCCATGTATTCGATTTTGTTAATATCTTTGGTATGCTGAGAGAATGAAAGACTGCTTCACTGCTTTAACAATACTATTTTTCCAGTGGAACCTTTTACCTCTGGACTTGAATATCAATGAATGATTGGTACATTTTACATAAGTGTTAATAATATTCTTTCTTTAAAAAATTAAGCAAGTACAACTTTTTTTCAGAAGAAATAAAAATCACTTTTACTTTGTATCTATGACATTCTGTCTTTTGGAATCTAATTAAAACTTTCTTTTCATTCCTCAGGTGGAAGATGACTCTGCTGAGATGTACTCTTAATTAACGTAGAGAGCCTGGAAGTCCCACCTCTCAACAGTAATGATTGACAACCAAGGGTACTTAAATTACACTAATTGAGATTTGCGTTCACACAGCCGTTTTACATCTAACCCATCAGAGAAGGTAAGTGAAGAGAACAGTTCTTCCTCTGAGAGCAAAAATGTTGTTAATTGGTATATTTCATTTTTGAGAAATCTATTAATTGTGTGGTACATGTTGTATTAATCTTAACTAATCCGGTAAACAATGAGATATGATATATATATATATATATATATATATATATATAAAATTTAAGTTACCAAGAGTAAAAAATAAATAAATAATAGCTGACATTATATATATATATATATATATATATATATATATATATATATATATATATGACACTTTTTGTGTGAGAATGATCTCAGATTTGTGGTTTTGAGCAAACAAGTAGATTGCTATGGATTTGTATTGAAGGTACAAAATATGCAAAAAAAGGAAGCAAAAACCATTTCTTATTCCATATGTAATAAAGTCTTTATTTTGGAAATATGTCACTGATTATTTTTTTTATTTCGATACTTGTTTTTTTTCCCATATAGTTTGTATGTTATACTTTAATGAATATGTAACAACCTGATTGCGTTTTAAATAAAATTTTAAGGATTAAAAACCTATAACATGTAAAGAAAAAATAGTACATAAAAATAGTATACACAGTGTTATAAATACGTATGTATTTTGTGTTTATATTGTTGCACTCCCAGACAGAGTAGATATAACGGACCCATCAAGGAATCGAGTCACAGGTCCTCATATGTGACACGTTTTACCTGGTGATTCAAAACAAGGTGAAACAAGTCATAAACATGGACTTGCGGTTAGATTTTATACAGAATTTCTTATGGACACTGACAGAACTTTCTTTAACAAGAATACGGAACTGATGCACTACAAATTGAGATGTAAGATACTACATTTCGATAAACGTAGGTACAATTTACGATTCCTCTGCAAATGTGTCTTCTCTTATTTCTGAGGTCAAGGTTGTTGTTTCTCCATTTGGAGATATTCCTTTATATCTATTCTGTCTGTGAGTGCAACGATATAAACACAAAATACATTCATATTTATATGTTTATACTATGATATGAGTCCCCTTTTTATCGATTTTCAATCTGTAAAATAAGATTGTCATTTAAAACACAATTGAGCTATTATCTACTCATTGTACTTGAAGCACTAAAATGTGATATTTTGTATTTTGGGCTTATTATTTTATATTTCTATTTGGGTTATTTATTTAAGGAGTGTTTTTGGAAATTACACAGTGGTCTTTGTTGCTGCTGATACACATCATTTTTGGGGCTGTGTTTCACAATAACTTCTTAAACGAAAATGTGCTTAAAAGTGGTTAAGCGTGACTTAGATATGAAAATAAAATGTTGATTGGTAATATCTATATTACAACTCTTTTGATAAATGAAGGGATTATTTGTAAAGCAAATTATCTTAAAACACTGAAACTAGTATGATAAACACAGTGTACATTAAGTATGCATACAATTGGGATTGACCCCGATTTTGTTGATTCTGTTGGTTGTTTTATTTAAAAGAAATTAAGATTGTTTTTAAAAACATTTAAACAGGATTATATAGTTTACCTATTTCTTCAGTGTCCACATCCTAGCACTGGTAACTAGTGATAAAAAGTGATAATGCTTTTCATGAAGATGAAAGCACATTGTGTTTCAAGGCCTGTGGTAACAATTCCGGTCTCTACCAATATATATGTTCTGTATATCAGTACAATGTGAGCTGAGGCCATTAGTGTAAGTTCAGAACCAAATGTTTAAGGCCCAGTTGGAGTTAAAAAAACATGTGTAAAAGGGAAAGTAAAGAACATAATACATTCTGAAATTATCTGTTTTAAAGAACTTTTATGAACAAAACAAACATAATACATATAAGCAGGGCTCTATACATTACGTTCAGCCATTACAGAAAGCTATGCTTTAAGTTAGGATTCCCTAAACACTTCTGCTAACAGAAAAGTAATTTCTATTCAACATAGTAGTTTAATTTCTCACATGGCGAGCAATAAGCAATTCTTTTTGGACATTAGCTTATCTCCGAGTCTTGATTCATATAATCATGTATAGACACTGCTGCCTTCACAAATTGAGAAAATGGGAAAACTTTTTTCACAGCTTTTAAGTTTCCGCTGGCATAAACATTATGAGTGTCCTTGCATAACTTCCTTGACTACTTGTTACATCACAACATATACTATTTTTCATGGAAATGCATGCAAAGTATGCCTACATCTATACTTGTCAATGCTTCCACCAGAGGCAAAAGGCAAAAAAGCATCCTTTTCACTGTAACTCCTCTGGAAACATTTGGCAGGATATATATAAGTAGGTATACACCAAGCAGATAAACAGGTTCATAGAAGGGTGTGATAAGGAGGGAAATCTAGCTGTCATAAGCTGTTGGGTGATAATTAAGAGGATGTAGTAGGCTATAGTAGGAGGAACTAAACCCAAAATGTTGAATTTGACACATGTGCACAGTTTAGATGGCTCATCTCTCTTTTTGTCAAGGTTCTGGACATCTGAATAGGTAGCAGTTGAGGAACAGGGACAGACTTATGCCCAATACGCCTGTGCAGGGCAACCACTCTCCCCAGAGTCCCTAGCTTTGAGTGGCTACAAGCAGAGACCTTGGCAGCTTTAGAAGGAGACATGGAAGTACAGAAAACTTAGGGTCAGAGACAAACTCGGTCAGCAACAAGAAATCCACAAGTAAACTACAGCCAAAAGCAAGCAAGGTGCAGCAACAGTTAATCCATAATCCACAGAAAAGGCAAGGTCAACCAGGAGGAATTCACAAGAAGCATATATATACACAGGTCAATCGTAATCAGAGTGAAATGCTCCAGCATTGAATGCTGGGAGCAGCAAGTTTATATAAGCAGCCCTTGACTGATTGGCAATAGAGCACAGGTGAAGGGACATTTGTAAAATGGAATATTTGTCAATTTTAGCTTATATATGAAGACCAATGTGTGGTATTTCTAATCTGATCATGCATTGTAATACTTTGAAAATGTATTTCCTCTACTCAAACTTATTTGATGTGTTATTCTGTTCAAAGATGTGTGCTCAACAAAATAAACAAGATGTACTAAAAGTCATCTTTACTGTATATATGTATTTATTTATGTAATTGCAGCCAAGGGTATTATGAGAGAAACATGTGACAAGTAATAAGGTTGATAACTCCTATATCTGGGGTTATTACTTGGATGACAAATTATAAATAATAATCTATAATTAGGTTTTCACTCCAATTTGTACCTTGCAGGCTGTTCCTGTTTTCAGTCACTTTTTATTAAATCATAACATAACAAGCTATACTTCACAACAAGTGACTGCACTGACAGTGTATTTCACCATATTTGTAATAAATATTGTTTATTTCACATACACTTCCTCAAGAAACTGTTTAGAGAATGCAGCTGTTTCACCTTCCAGTGAACAGAAACATTTTAAAATAAAAATAATACAATACAGATTTCATGTTTTCCATAATGTATTTCTTTTGACCTTTCCTAATTATTATTTTTTACAAATACTCATGTACACAAAGCACATTTAGTATATGTGCCTTTAATTGTACCTAAAATGATATTAGCAAAATGAGGTGTTTTTTTTTAAAAGAACTATTTCAGCCAGTAGGTACTTCTTTGACAGGAGTAGCCTTGACTCACGGGCTATGTCATACCCAATTAACCCCCAAATAAAACACAGACACCAATGTGGGATGAAAAGGCCACAGCCGATTTATTAACATCATTGCCATGCAACCTGTGAACATAAAAAGGTGCGTTAACACAGCAATGACCCAAAACTTAATACAACTTAACACCCCTAAGCTTGCCAGGACCAACCGGGGCCGAACCGTAAGCATTACCGCAGGCCGGCCCTGTTCCTCTGATATTCTGATTATTTTTATTATTTCTTGAACAATCTAAAACCAGATTTCCCTATTGGATAGGGTAGAAAATACCTTTTACCATGCCTCTTCTTCAAAATCTATTTCATCTGTGCTTAACCTATTTTTTGTTCACTTTTTTTTCTGTTGGATTTTTTTCTGTTGTACAATGCCACGCCCCTCATGCATTGATGAGGCCTTTTGTCCTTTCCTTCACTGTTCTTCACCCCCCATGTAGTTCAGGTATGGATCAAAAAACATCACATGGAAACCCAGCATTGCAAGTATATATCAACTGAAAACTCATAAGCAAACTCATCACTGAAGGTATAGATCAAAAAAATAATGCATGGAAACCCTAAATGGCAGGCTTAGATCATGGGTAGCACACCCTAGAGGTCAGCCCTGGCACCCAGATTACACAAACAGGACTTGCCGCAGCACCTAGATTGCACAAATAGGACCTTCTGTATCACCCAGATTAAACAGACACAGGACTCGCATCTACAGGATTTACCCACCATCTAGATTGCACCCACAGGGATCTCCTCTCAGTCTCAGGTCTCTTTTCAGTCTGACTTACATGGATACTTTATTCATTCTAGACCCTTTAGGCCAAAAACACGAAGAGTAATGGATAGACTAATACAGAATACACACACATACAGTAGTCTTACAAATGCCTGCCCATAAACATATTCTTATTGATATTCACTCTTGACCCTACACATAAACATCATGACTTACACATGTCATTGTAGCAAACTTGCTTGCCTTTAGACATACTTGTTCTAACATACAGACACTTTCAAATGACAAACACACACACACTCTCTCCCCCCTTTCTTATAATTCACCCCGTCTCATTATCTATCCTCTTTCTGCCTATCTCTCATAAGTCCCTCTTTCTTATTACCCTCCTTTTCTCTTTATCTCTCCCCTTCTATTTCTCTTTTCTCCCATTATATCTTCTCATCTTTCTCTTTAGCTCTCTTTCTATATTGCCCCTTCTTTTATCTCTCTTCCTTCTCTTTATCTCCCCACCCTTTCTCTTCATCCCTCTCTTTCTCTATCTCAATTTTTAATCTATTTCCCCTCCTCTTTCGCTTTACCTTGCCCTGTTTTCCCAAGCTTTCCCTTTCTGTTAAGCTCCTCTCTTTATTTGTACTCCCTATCTCTCTCTTTTTTCCCTACCTCCCTACCTCTCTCTTATATCTTTCTCAATTGTCTTTGATACTCCTTTCTCATTATTTCTCCTCATTATTTTTATCTTTTGCTATGCCATCTCTCCTGTTTCTTTTTGTTTATCTATTTTCTCATTTCATTGCTCCCTCACGATGCTGCCAGTGAGCATTGATCTCCCCATCAGGCCCTGTTCCTCGAACATTGACCGGCGCCTACCTTGCCTGATGCAAATAGTACTTATATTGTAGATAATGTTAAGTGAGGTGTAGTCTAATTAAATAAATGAAATAGTTCAATTATGTACACTTTCTTCTGCTATACAAATTGTCATATGATAGACATACACTAGAAGCTATTTCTTGCCTTGCAACTGAACATATGTCTCCTTCATCAAGGTCTATGTATACATCTCAAACATAAGTTTGTCTGGCTCTGAGGCAAAATGTTTTTGCAAAGTCCTCTTCTACATAATTCACAAGGTGACTTTGTTGATCTGCATCTGCCTCCAGCTTCAAGAATATGTCTTTTAAATGGACTACTTGCTGTTCTGAATTTATCAGTATACAGAATACAGATGATTTTCAACTATTATAATGCTTATTTATTTTTTCCAACAAACGTGGACTGTAAGAAAATGAAAGTGTAATGTACTCAATTGGGAATGGGTATGAATTTATCATATTTCCTCTCATCAAATGTCCCTGTCTTTTAAAATGGAAAATGCGTTAAGAACCATACTTATCTACATCGTTCTTGCAGAATGAGTAAATTAACATAGACAGGCAGTGCGTGTGTATGTTCATGTAGTAACCCAAAACAATATAAGAGCGATGGCATTTAACGCAGACAGTACATCAATGCCAATGCTACATTACATCCATCCATGCACCAATATCATGGTTCACACCATCACAAGGGAGAGGACATGGTCAGTATTGGAAGCTGGTATAATGATATTATTGTGACTTCAGATAGCACAGGTTTGGACCATGAAAGCTATTTTTATGGATGTATGCATGTACACATACACAAATACATGGATGTGATAGGGACCAGGAACCAGACAGAGATAGAAAGTATGATGCAAAACACCTTTATTAATAAATGTATATATATATATATATATATATATATATATATATATATATATATATATAATCCAATATCGTAATCCAAGAGACTAGCCTGGGTCAATAGCCAGAGCAGGTAATCAGACGAGCCGGGGTCAGGAGTACAGAGATCAGCAAAGTCAGAATCAAAGCCAGTAATCAGCAAGCAGAAAAAAAGCCAGCCAAGCCAGGTCATACATACACTGAATAGCAAGAAATACACTGAATAGCAGGAAATGCATTTGGTAGCCGGAAACAACGTGAGTAATCCTGACAGTACCCCCTCAATCACTCCCTCCTCTCAGGCTTCAGGGGGAACCGGGAATGGAAAGAATGAAGGCTTGGTTTGCTCGTTCCGCAGCACCATTGTGGATAATAGGCCAAGGAAAAGGAAAGCTGAGCTTAGCTGGACATAAACTGGCTACCCCGATCCGAGATGATCACTTTGGGTAAACCATGTAAGCAAAAGACCTCTTGAATGAAAATTGAGGCAAGCGCTTGAGATACGGGTAGTTTTTTTAAGGAGATGCAATGCTACATCTTAGGGAACCGGTCAGCCACCATGAGATTGATTGTATTTCCACAGGAGTCCAGAAGATCCATAGTAAAATCCAAGGACAAGTGTGTCCAAGGTCTTTCGTCATTCAGTATAGGTTGAAGGAGGCCCACTGGAAGGTGTTGTGGTATCTTATTTTGAGCGCACACAGGACAGGCAGCTACAACGGCAGTGACCATATTAACTGGTCTTTACCTTGATGCCTAGTTACTTTGGTGTTGTGATCTGTGCTTAGTAATTGAGCGCAGAGGCACAAATGACCCATTTCTCTGTAGGAGCATTACCTTGGATGGCTAGAAGGTAGGTTAGTACAGATAGTGGCTAATATTCGGTCTGGAGAAATCCCTTGATGGGGAAGAGAGCTGCCAGGAGAATGCATCTGCTTGAATGTTTTTAGTACTGGGCAAATAGGAAACCACAGAATTAAATCTTCATAGGAAGAGGACCCACCTAGCCTGCTGAGGGAAAGCCGTATAGCCTTGGACAGGAATGTAAGATTTTTGTGGTCCATGAAAATGAACATCGGCTATGAAGTACCCTCATCAAAGTGCCTCCATTCTTTGAGAGCTAAAATTATAAGGAAGGAAAAGCTGCTTGTTAATTAACAGATGAGTAACCCTGACAGGATGAAAAAATGTACATACATGTTGTGTTGACATAGAGTAGTATGTATGTTCTTATTTTAGGTGTGTGGTTGTTTTCTATATACAGTTTTCCTTGCTATATTGTACCCCTCTAATGTGAAAACTTGTCCATTTAGACTTACATTCCACACAAAGGCATTCTGTGATATAGTCATTGGTATATATGGGACATTTGCCATACATCGCCTTTTCCTGCCTACATCTACTGACACATATGCATAGGGGTCAAGGTGTCCGCCATATATCAAACTATTCTAGTATAGTATGAACTATACCTCAAGTATAGGGCCCACCATGTAATTATGGACATATAGCAGTCTCTTTTCAAAATGCAAATCATAGGATCCATCTATGTGAATTGGTTAAAAACCTAATAGCACATTTCCTCTCTTAAATGGGAAACCATTATGAGAAGATCAATAACTATCCAGGTACAACAGTTCCATGGCCATGGGTAATGTAATGACAGTGTTCCATGGCTTAACAGCCCATTACTTGTGGGACTTTAGGTAATGTGATAAATTGAACCTTGAATTATGCTAAAATTTAATGTTCTGTGAAAGAAAAACCAACTGTTCCTTTGGGGTTCTATATTAGCCACCACTCTTATGTTGAAGAGATGAATTACCATTCCTAGGGAGAATTTATGTTTCTGAGTCAGTCTCTGATATGGACGATTCCTGACAAAACTAGGCTGGTTAAGGATTCCTTGTTCAAATTATTAATCTGTACTTCTCAATAGTACAAGTGTTTGGAATACCCTGTTTATATATGTCATTTTATAACATAACTATAGTAACTCTTCACTAAATATAAATGTGGTGGATGTGAAGAAAAAAACTAATGTTCTGATTTATACTACCGGACGAGGGTAATCTTTATATTTTTCTCTATGTCTGCCTTTAACCCTAATTCCATTTATTCTCATGTAATGTAAGAATGGGTTTTCCAGGACAAGTCAAGCTTTCATTAAAAACAATATTCATGATATCTAGGGTTGCCCCGTTTCCCTAAACCATTTTGTTTTATAACTGACAGCAAAAAATGGCATTTGGTCCATTAGAGAGAGGAGAGATAGAAAAAGGAAACCAAAGACAAGTGAGAGGAGAGAGGGAGACACGAGAAAATAAGAGATAAAAAAGAGAAAGCCAGACACTCACAGCCACACATACAGTGTCACAACTGCGGGTACTGACTTAGGTGGTAGTCTCTGCACAGGGACAGGTTAAAGTTTAAAACCCTACGTAAGGCAGGCCGGTTCACACGCGCCTGGTTAGAGACAGCTGTGTGCTGCAACTTTAGGCTTCTTCTTAGGCTCCATCTACAGGCAGAAAACTATAGGAACAGGCAGACAGTAATGACTCTTGAATCTGGCATGCAGCAGACTGGGGATGTAAACAAGGTAATGCACGATAAAGCCAAATTGCAGTAAGTAACCCAGAATACAAATAGATGCACACACCTAGACAAAATCAAGAAAACAATGATCCCAGCCAGGCCCGGACTGGGACAAAAAATAGGCCCGGGCATTTAAGCCTGAGCAGCCCATTTTTTTTATTTATTTATTTATTGTCCACCCTTCATGTACCATCTTTGCATTTACTCATTCACACAAATCATTAACACATTCATTAATGCAGTCTCACAAATCATTCAAGCAATTCATCCACACATGAATTCATTCATTGTCATACGCATTCACACAATTCATCCACACATTTATTCATTCATTCTCATACGCATTCACACTACCCCCTCTCCCCATCTTATCTGCCCCTTCTCACTATGTTCCCCCCTTCCCCACTTCTCAATATGTACCTCCTCTCACTATCTATCCCCTCTCCCCATTTCTCACTATCTAACCCCCCTCTGCCCCTTCTCACTGCACCCCACTCCCTCACCCTACTTACCTTGTTGCCGGAGCAAGCAGCAACTGCGGCCAGATGGATTTAGGGGCTGATGGGGCTGCAGCTCCAGGCCCCTACCTTAAAATAGGCCCAGTCAGGACCGGACTGACTGGGCATATGCGGCCTCTACGGCCGCATTGACGCAGGGCCCCTTAAGCCCGCCGCAACTGCGACTGGGTCCGCCACTCTAAGGGGCCGGGAAGCCCCCACCAGGGCCGGCCTTAGGTGTCTGCGGCCGCACAGGGCTTAAATTAAAACATCGGAGTTTTTTTTTTTAACTTTATTTAGCATCCTCCATGTTAAATAAAGTTAACAAAAAATTTATTTAACATGGAGGATGTTAAATAAAGTAACCCCCCCCCGATATTTTAATTTAAACCCTGTTTGGCCGCACACCCGTAAGGCCGGCCCCTTAGAGTGGCGGACCCGGTCGCAGTTGCGGCGGGCTTAAGGGGCAGGTGCCCCTTATGCCCTGCGTTAATGCGGCCGTAGAGGCCGCATAGGCCCAGTCAGTCTGGTCCTGACTGGGCCTATTTTAAGGTAGGGGCCTGGAGCTGCAGCTCTAAGCATACAAATACGGTGGTCATTATATGTGACAATTCAGTATTGAGTCACAGGAAAGTAAAATAAACAGGAAAATTAAAACTCCTGACAGCTGTACAAATTATTTATGGCAAAGAAGGGGTAATCTCCCTGTCCTTGCCATCCTTCCCCTGTCCCTTTTATCTATCACATCCCAAAACTGCCCAGGAAAACAGTTGGTTACTGTACTTTTACTCTTGTTCTGTATAAGTTATGAAATACATAAATCCAACATAACTACAAACAGTTTTCTGTGTTACAGACCAAATGTATTTGACCTGATTACAAACTGGAACTGGGAAGTGCCAAATTGATTGATGCACTTACTGCATAAGCATGGTTGCATAAAGATAAGTGTTGAATATTATGCAATCAAACATGCACATCAAAGTTGCAATGAGATTTACTACATCCATTTCCTTCTTAGTTATTCCTGCTGCACT
Organism: Spea bombifrons; assembly: GCF_027358695.1. Taxonomy (NCBI): domain Eukaryota; kingdom Metazoa; phylum Chordata; class Amphibia; order Anura; family Pelobatidae; genus Spea; species Spea bombifrons. Next base: position 27,973,634 of record NC_071087.1, on the reverse strand, counting down.
TTTTTCAGTTTTCTGTTGGAATGCCTGTGAAAAATGTATAAATGAATGCATGTGTTTCCTGTATATTTGGTTTTCCCTAAGTCACAAATATCACTGCTGTATAGAAAAGCATATCACTAAAAGATTTAAAATGCATGCTCCTTTCATGAATGATTTTTCTTGGTAATATACAGATGTAGACATGCTTTATCGTCACTTCATTTTTTCTGATCTGATAATTACCATCCACCTAGTTTCATCTCACCAACTTAACTATGCACTGTAGTATATATATACGTTTCTCATACAAGAAGGACCACTTTGGCCCCACATAACACATAATACAATCCCTCAAATGTCATAAATGAATGTTGCCTTGCCTCAATTCAAAGAAGCAGTTTAGAGGGGTTCTTTAAATATCAGTCAAGCTTAGCTGGGTTCCTCAAAGAAAGATGAAATGTTTGAAACGAAATATTTAATAAAGATGGAGAAAATATTTCAGAAGAAAATTGAGTTTATAAAGGCTTAGCAGGCAGATGTGTCCACAGTGTAAAGTGGAAGAGCTTCACCATTTAAGTCTGTACACCACAATAGTTGTTTCATGACCCAGCTCATCACCAGGAAATGAGCTTAAGCTTGAGTCCAACTAAAAGAGTTCAACAATCTCTTCTTCAGTCATGTTAGAAGGAGACTTAAGTTGTCCTAAAGGTTGCACTCTAATTTTATTCAGCCAATAAAGCTTTGACTCATTCCCTATAAGAACACTTTAGGATGTTGTCCGTGTGAAGCATTTATAACAAGTATTCATGATAAATTGTGATCATAGGCAGTATTCAGGATAAATTGTAATCATAGCATGATTTCATTTCAGAAATACTTTGAGAAGCATTTTTAAATAAGATTGCTTTGCTAGGATTTTCACTGAAATAAATTTACACAAAATATTTTCATAAAAATAGAGAGGTTACATAAACAAATAGACTACATTTAAAACATACGTAATCTTTATTAAATTAGGTTTTATCAAGTTACTTTAACACCCATATGTATACAATCACTTAAAATATAATCAACACCAACCCCTCAATTTTGGTGTTATATTGAAAGCCATAGAAGAGCACCGTTGGGATGTTGTTGCATGTATTTTCATAGAGATTGTAGCTACCAGTTTAACAGAGTGGAGCTAGAGGGAATTACTCTTGGGTTCAACTCGATATAATGTATTTCAAAATTACAAATGCAATATATAACACAGTCCATGTAAATTTTGCAGCAAAACTGGCTGAAACATTGAGATGTCTAAATTATATAGTGGACATAGTGATAGACATGGATGTAAGAGAAAACCCCTCTACTTTTGGAGGATGCTTGGGCAGAACAACATTATATTTTTAGATAGAATCATTCCCAAGGAATTTGTTTTACAATGATGGACCATATCAAATGTGGCTGACAAATATAGAAGACGGACTGCAACCTGCCTAAAAGAATAGACACCCAATCAAGTTAATTTGTTACAGATGGAAGAGATGTCTCTTTGAAGTATAGTGGATTAAATCTAGCTGGAAACTACACTTTCATTCTATGCAAAATAAAAGGTAAAACAAAAACAAGTTTCCCCCAAACAGTTAATTGTTATTGGAACCTTTTATATTATTTTTTTAAATATGTATAAAAACATATGTGTTAACATTTATTCACTTGTCTGTATTTTTTGATACAAACAAATTTGATATGTTTAGTGTGTACAGCACAGACATAATCAAGTATTTTGAAAATGTAATGACCTCAAAAGAGTTTTGCAAGGAGGCAAAATGAATGTTCTGTTTAGTTGTTTTGGTTATGGCATTATTGTACACCTAAAACTAACGCTACCCTGTGTACCCCAATTGACATAACCCCTTTTAGCTCAAATTGAATAAAGTTTACATGAAAAGTAATCAACAGGAGTCTTGTATATTTCAAGAAGATAACGGCAGTAAAACGTAGACAAAGACGAAGACACACAACACGAAGAATCTTTGGGATTGTCTTCGTCTACTAATCTCCCTGGTCCCTTCCCCATCTAGCCTACCTTATCTTCGCAGCATTGCACGAGTTGACGGAAGCGGAAATCTTTAGGTTCGCTGTCAGGGGTTAAAGGGCAGTGCGAGTGAGCCTATTGGTTGCCTGCAGGCCCTGCTGCAACAGTTAAAAGTTCATACGAACGACCAATAAAGTTGCTTGTACGGACATTTAACTGAGAGAGCAGGGAGACCAGTGGTCTCTGCCGGCCAAAGCTGCATTAGGTTTTTAAAAGTCTGTAAGAGCGACCACTAGAGTCACTTGTACAGACCTTTAAAATCCTGGTACCATAACCTGGCTGGGAGAGACCACTGGTCTCACTGCTGCAACAGTTAAAAGTCCGTACGAACGACCAATAAAGTCACTTGTACAAACATTTAACTGATAGAGCAGGGAGACCAGTGGTCCCTGCCGGTCAAGTTATGGCACCAAGATGTTAAAAGTCTGTACAAGCGACTCTATTTGTTGCCAGCAGGGGTCTGCCATCAACCAATGGTTGATGGCAGACGAGCCCCCTGCTGGCGACCAATAGAGTTGCTCATACGGACATTTAAACTCCTGGCACCAGAGCTGCTGCGTAGTCTGTACCACGTTAACCCCGTATTTACCCCTTCTACAAAACTGGAAAAAACAAAGAAAAAAACGAACACCAAGAATGTCAGTATTTAGTATTTATGAAAACATTAATCAATTACTGGTTTTGTGTCACTTGACAAGCATTCCCTTGAAAAATTAAGATTAAGACAACATTTGCCATGATAGAAGAATTACCTCTGTAAAAAGAATGATGTTTCTAATTCAGCAGAGTAGGTAAAAGTATTTAACAAATACTGTGGGATCAGCAGCATTATTATATATAACTATGAAGCCAACAATACAATAATAAAGTCCACTTTTTTGTGCAAGAGCCCCATGTCTAATAACAAAGCGAAATAATTTGATACTGCCCATTGTAGTGTTAATGGAGACATGTCCCTACCATCATTCTCTGCAATTTTTCATAGTTCTCCAACTTATTTTTTTTCTCCTTTAAAATAAGTATTAAGCAGATCTTTCTATGAGGCCTACACATTTGGCATCTGCTTTGTTTTATTATTGTATATCCAGCTACTATAAAGTCAAAAGGCACTTTAAAGTTTTTGAAGTATGCACTTTAAGTGTACAATATGTTAATAAAATATCAAGATATTAACCTTGTGATTTGAAAGTAACGTTTAAGAAGCAATACGAGTGCCCTACTTAAGTCATTATTTCTTGTTTTTGAAAAGAAAAAGTCATTTCAAGTTAGTTTGTAATCATTATGAAAAATTATCTTCAAAGCTTGTACTCATTAAAGTGTAAACAATTACAAGGATTTTGATCTTTCATGTTAAAAGTGTCTACAGGCACATCATACATGGTAACTAAAACATTATTCCCATATTTGTAACTAACTTCCTTGGATTGCTAAACAAAACACTTTTTTGGCAGGAGAAAAATAGAGATGGCTGTAGATAAAATTTGATGTACTCCAGTCCTACGGATTTATAAACTTACTTTTACTGTTATAGTATCAAGTGATGTAACACAGACGGCAGCATCGTTTCCAATGCGTGAATGTCGTAAAACTGTGCTACATAAAAACCACATGCTTTTGAGGGATAATGTCACTCTAACAGGTTCAGCTTTTTAGAGAACCTGTAAATAAACATTATGGACAATGAAAAGCACATTGTAAGAAATTACTAGAACATTGATAACACCAAGATGTGATCCACTTTTTCTTTTTTCTTTCACATTTGGATTATGATACGGTAAAATGATAAATGAACTTGATAGCCATCATAATTTGAGTAAAAAATGAAGGACATTTATGAGTGACAGTATGAGCCATGGCTTTTGTAAAAGTTAAAGGTTAAAGGTTCTCCCCACTTGGGTTGCGCCATCAATTAGGTCCATCTCAGAGGTCTCTTTAAAAGGAGTAATATTCCTAGGATGTAGCTTAATCACTTTGAGAATGGTTTATTTAACTACATTTTGTCCTTCCTTACTTAGCGTAACTTAATAGGATTAAGAAAATTTGTTTTTTTATATTTATATATTTCAGTTGGTCTGATTATTTTTACTTGCATATCATTGTATCTAAAAATAGATTCTGTACTTACATATTGGACAAAAATAGCATCTGAAAATATGCTAGAGTACAGATTACATAGCATAAAATTAGTAATCAAAAATACGGTATTAGGGTCATGACCGTATGTGGCCATGCAGAGTTCAAGGAACATGGATATTACATGAGTAACCGTTATTATCCGGTAAATTTACAGCAGATGAACAGACCACTAACTGCTGTTGAAATTTTAAGTTGGTTTGATGGAACCTGGCAGGATGTGTTCACACTTTAATAAGTCAGTGAGGAGAACACCTATCCATGTTCTGTGACCGCTCTGTAGCAATATCTTACCTCTGAAGACCAATGCTGTAAGTTCAATATCTACCATAGTAGGAGGCCCAGCAGGTAGTAATTATCTACCAGGGCCTACTTTTTCCCTAGTAAATTTCATTTTATGAGTTGTTTTGGTAAAAAAAACAGGCATTAGAACAGATAATATTTTACTTTTTTAAATATTTAGTTCGGGTGGAGGTTCAGTGGTATACCTCCAAATGTTCTCAAATATTTTATACTTAATCTAATTACTTATTCTTTCCCAAAATGGTAAATAATGTAGCTGCACTGTTACACATTGATAGTATACATTTATATAATGATGTTAAATTGTGTCTAATTTTTACATTGTATGGTGTGGCATTTAGTATTTGTTTCTGATTACAATTGAAAAAAATTATTACACCAGTGATAGAGCAGTTTCCCTCTATATTTTAGGGCACTTTTTTTATCAGTGGCTCTGATATGATTTAATTTAATAATGGCGGCCATTTTCCAAAGTGCTAACTTTGTCTAAGTCTAACTTCAATACTATGTTAGAACATCTGCCAACAAATTCTATGCCTCTAACATTATAATTATTTTGATTTTTTGTGTCCTCCTATAACATTTTCTGCCTCTTCCATGTTTTTATTTTCATTCTTCTCCATTGCTAATGTAAACTGTGTTATTTATAGCAGGAAATCTCTTAATTTGACATTAAATCGTTTCCAGTGTCAACAAACATGGCTATAGAACTATTCAGAAAGTTTTAATGATTGTTTGCAGAATCCATCTTCTCTAAACACATTAAGTAAGGCTATTTTGGTTAATTCATAATTCTACATTTATGGATGTGGAAAAAAGTATGTTTTCGTAAGGAATAGTGTAGACAAATGTGTATATGAATGTATAACTTAAAAAAACATTTGTATAACTGAAAATTTACACAATATATATTTCTATTGGATTTTGTGAGGCGACTAAACCTCCCTTGAGATGTTTGGCTGACGTATGAATAATTAAACCTTGTCATGTGGGGTTAGAACTGAAAGTATATGGTTTTATGACAAGCTGTGACAGTCACGAAGCACTGGTGCGGAACAAACTACAGTGGCAGTTTGCTATGTGCACTGCAACCATCAAACGTACGTTCATAAACTAAATGTTACTTTGAAAATACTCAGGCTTAAAATAAACATTACATTCTCTAGAAATATCTTGATCAGATATATTCCTGATATAACACATAGATTTCAGATCACTGCACCTGCACCTTTTTCTTAGTTAATTAGTGCATGTTGCTGACACTTACCAGATGAATATCAAAACAATGTTCTGGTGGAGAACCAGGGGATGGCTTCAGTCTTATTAATGCCATCAAACTGAAAAGTCAAACAGGTCTATACTCCTATAATGCGAGGTAAGATTTAAAAATGTAAAACACAAGTCCTGCCCAAGGTTCATGTAAAATGCATATTGGTGTTCATTTTGCATAACAGATTAAATATTTCTAGAAGATTTCTGCATTCAGATTCATCCAAAATGTAATTTTAATGAAATTTGACAATTCACGCTACCTCTTAATCTCTGCCTTCTCCTGCAACCGCTCCTGTGCCCCTGTCTACTTTTCCATAGCTCCATTACTTTTTTAAATATTTAGTTCAGACAAAAGTTCAGTGGTATACCTCCAAATATTTTATACCTACTATAATTACTTATTCTTTCCCAAAATGGTAAATAACGTAGCTGCACTGTTACACATTGATAGTAAGTGTTTATATAATGATGTTAAATTGTGTCTAATTTTTACATTGTATGGTGTGGCATTTAGTAAAAAAAATTATTACACCAGTAATGATTACACCAGTGACAGAGCAGTTTCCCTCTATATTTTAGGACCCTTTTTTAATCTCACTACACTTTGGAGGTGATCTCTGCCTTCTCCTGCAACCGCTCCTGTGCACCTGTCTACTTTTCCATAGCTCCAAAATGGTAAATCGATACTCCATTTCCTGTCTTGCTCTTCTGTCCTCTGTATTATCTCTTCTGTCTTCTTTCTTGGTCCGATTCTCCCCCTTATGTGATCTGTTAATCTGACTTCCCGAAGTGCTTCCAAACACACCCTCTCCCCTTTTTGAAGAAATGGGGGACAGACTGTCCCAGATGACATGCTGTGGCTCTGTCGTGGAAGTACTCCAAGAGGCCAGAGTAATGCAGACTGATTTGCAGAGAAAGAGAAGCTGCATCTCTCTTTGTCAAGAACAATAAGAGGCAGGAACTGAAGCAGACTTGCGGAAAAGGAGATAAGTGGTGAGGATAGGGAGACACTGAGAGCATGAGACAATGTGAGAGGGTGTGAGAGAGTGTAAGAGATTGTGAAAGAAAGTGAGCATAAGAAAGTGAATGAGGGTGAGTGACAACACATTTCTTTTCTGAATGGAAAAAGCCCTCTGAATTTTGTCTGAACTGATAGGTGTTGGTCTACAGGTCGTGGTGTATGGCTAAAGTTTAGACCACCGTAAGAGAGAGCACCTGGAGAGGTAGTGTCAGAAGATGTTAACTATATTTCAGTGAGTGCAAGGAGGCTTAGGTGGTTAAAAATGAAAAGCTGTGCATTCCAGAGGGTGCAGAAGAAATGAGTCCTGGGATTGCAGTTGACTGGTTTGAGATTAGAATGGTTGCAGTAGTTTGTGTTTGTATGGAAGGTGTGTGAGCAGAAGCAGGTTGGAATGACGGGTCCAGGGTTTGATTTAATGTCCCCTGAGCACATAAGGAGGGTTTAGACAAATGTGATTGAGATTTGTAGTAATGGGCTGCCTTCACCCAAGATTGCTTAGTGGGGAGGATTTGAAGGAAGGCGAGAAGGACATGTGAGTTGAGGTGGGGCAATGGCAGAAGGGAACGAAAATATGTGGACTGTGAAGGGTTTGTTAAGGAAAAAGAGAGATTACATCTGAGGAGTAGGGATGTAGAGAAGAAGAATAAAAACATGTAGGGTGTCATACTAAGGATTAGGTGGAGTTGGATAATAGATTGGGAGAGTTACATGCTAACTGCAGGGTAAATGCAGTTTACCTCCAGTATATCACCAATTTAACTCTTATCTGTCCACTTATAAAGAGTTCAGTGGAACTCTCACCTGTCTACTTATGAAGAGACCACTTGGGATTGAGTAATTTCAAGAAAGCATGAAGACCAGGGATGGATGTCTAGATAACCCAGTGTAACGCTTATCTGTCCACTTATGAAGAGTCAACTCGGGATGAGGCCACTGTAACTACATTTTCAGGCAATGCATGTCAGTACCCACAATACTAAACTCTTATGGGAGGCTGGCTTCATGCTGTACATGACTAGCTAGCTTTGGAGGCATGACTAACTCTCTGCAGGGCTAGTCCAAGACACTCTTAAGTGGGCTTGTGGGCTTAGAGTACAAAGGCAAGTAAACAGGGAGTAGATGCCACTCTCTTGCCTAAAGGAAGAAGAAACTTACCTACCCAGGGAAGCAGCACTTTAACCGGAGAGTCCTCGTCAAACCTGGAATGAAACTATCCAAAAGTCCCAGGAAAGTCCCAGGTATACAGCGATTTCACTCCAAACAATTTGTATATTATTAGTGGTGGTTTGGCAATTCAATCAAAGCAAAATAGTTCAGAATATTTTCTAGTAATAGAAAAAAATGATATTTTAAGAAAGTATTTGACAGTATATAGCTTGGAATGGCAACTCTAAATAAACCATTATTTATGATTGCATTAACATAATGTTCCAAAGCATTCTTACAATCTGAATAACCAAAAAATAAATAATGTATGAATAATGTGTATAAATCAAACAGCCATCTTAATTTATATTGTGAATTAAGGAAAGCTGAAATGCATCTGTCATTCATGCAAAAAAAGTCCTTTATTTCAAATACAAATAAACCAGAAACAAAGAATACTGGGAAAGTAAAGCCATAAATCGTTTTTTCGCCTACTTCCTAAACTGTGTTAAATATATTTGATGTTTTTCTCACAGTGCTCAATGGAATAAAACATCCATTTCAGGACTAAAGTGTAAGAAAAAAATAACTGGTCATAAAATGTGAACTATTTAATAGTTTAAAAGACTGAAAGCGTTTATTTTTTACATTAGTTTTGCTCACCATAGTATCAAATAATTGTATATTTCTTAAGCATGCTCAACATACTATATCCATGCAAGAAAATATTTTAGCCTTAATGTTTCAATCTTATATAGAAAAATAAAAACAGTGTGTTATTCAGTTGCATACTTTTTTTTATAAAATGGCATTTAAAAAAGACAGCTAAAATGTATTTAACCAAAGTTAGGTTTTATATTTGGTGTACTCAGTGTTACGTCATTGAGACTTTTCTTTAGGGTTATTTCCTTACAATGGGTGCATTGTGAATTACATAGCATAGGCAGGCATTGGTGGAAAAAAAAGTTGTGATATGGTTGGGCTTAACACCTTATTAGCCTAAGGAGGAACGAATACAAATTTAAATAATCATAATCATAGTATATAAAAGAAAAGGTCCGTTTAAAAGTTTATACTTTTAGTAACTGATTTTTTTTTTTGAAATGATGCCGTTATGGGTTTATAAAACAACCCTTAGTTCTATGACATAAAAGTCAAAGAGTAATTACTATCTGTCTTAGTGTATAATATCTGTATAATAAACAGCAGTTTAAGTATCTTCCATATACTGTATAATTTCATGTCACTTTACATTTTCATGTAATCGCTAGGTGACAAAAATGTACAGCCTTCTATTAATGTCTTAAATTGCCTGTTTTGCCCCATTAAAATGTATACACATAGTAAGTTTTTTGACTTGAACTGTTTTCTCAGCGTAATCTTCTTCAAAGAAAGGGGTTAAGTCTTAGACCTCTCTGTTACAGTTGAAAAAAAAAATATCAAAACAAAAGTAAAATTTTTAACAAGACTTTAAGCAGTGGCGGTAAATTGGTTTTGCTGGCAGCATTCATTTTCTTCTCTTCATCTTTGCTTGTGTCTAGAATTTCCTGTGCTCTATGATTTGAAAGCTGCTATTATTATTTATGTGTTGTACAATTACTAGCAATGACACCTCCCCTTCCCAGCCCTAAGTCAGAAATCTGAAACAAATAAATGCTGTTTATTGTGACAGTCTGCTTTTTGTCTGCAGAACAATGACAAGCGGCATTGCTGACAGGCACTTACATTTTATACAGCTTCCCCACAGCTTATTTTGAGAGTATTCTCTTCAAAATGACAATATAATAGCTTGAGTAAAATGATTATTATGAACATACTAAATATACTTAGCATACAGGTCTTATTTATTTGTTCCAACTGTAGCTTGGGAAATTCCTTGTCCATTAAGAGGCTTCCCACATCTTAAAAAAGCATTACATTATTTCTATGATTTTCATATGAAGCAAAAAGATACACCAGTAGAATATGCTATATACCGTATTTGCTCAATTATAAGACAACCCTGATTATAAGATGACCCCCCAAAATGTGAATATTAATTTAGGGGGGAAAAGAAAAAGCCTGAATATAAGACTACCCTATAGGAAAAAAAAGTTTTACTAGTAATTATTAATTCTCATGTAAACTATTTTTTCATATTTAATAAAACTATGATTGAGATTTATTTTTATTTCCTTTTATCTGCCCTCAGTTATTCACATCTGCCATGCAGATGTGCCTTATATGCCACTCTGCCCCCCAGAAATGCATTGTACCTCCTATATGCCACTCTGCCCCAGATATGCCTTTTAACCCCTATATTCTGCTCTGCCTCACTGATATGCCTTGTAACCCCCTATAAGCCACTCTGCCTCCCTGATATGCCTTTTAACCCCCTATATTCCACTCTGCCTCACTGATATGCCTTGTAACCCCCTATATGCCACCCTGCCTCCAGAAAACCATTGAACTCCCCATGCCACTCTTAACCCCTCCCCCAACTTACCAGTGCATCCCTTTACCTGTGACCCGTGCTTCAGACTCCCTGGTGTCTAGCGGGGCAGCCAGTGGAGGTCTGTGCGATGTAGACCTCTGCTGCAGGTGGCCAGTACTTCCGCTTCTATGACGGAACGCCGGCATCACATGACCTTCCGGTGCTCTACCATAGAAGCCCCGGCAAAAGTGCTTGTGGCAGCGGAGGTTATCTGTGCGCATCCCGCAAACGTTCACTTCTATGGTGGACCGGAAGGTCATGTGATGCCAGCGCTCCATCATAGAAGCCCCCGGAGGAAGTGCCGGCAGCAGCAGAGGCTGCCATAGAGGAGGATCCAGGTCCCCTCTATCTGGTGATCTGGATCTTAGTCTTGTAGTCAGACCTCTATTTGAGGTCTGATTAGAAGACGGCCTCGAATATAAGACGAGGGGTATTTTTCAGAGCATTTGCTCCGAAAAAACCTTGTCTTATAATCGAGAAAATACGCTATATATCTTTTTGTATAATGTGACAGAATCCCCAATATCTATGCTTCGTGTACATTTAAGCAGTATTTTCCAACTACACATAATGTTAATATTTTGCACGCAATACTTCAACTGAATTATGACTTTTACAATTTCATTTAGTTATTTGTTGAGTTCTACTTGTCATTTTGTGATAAGAACTAGGTAGCAGAAACAAATTACACATGACTTCCTATGCAAATGGTAGTCTAAAAGTAACACCTAACTATATGTCTACAAAATACTTGGCTTTGTGCAAGTGTATCTAGAAGAATTGATGATGTTTAACATGCCTATTTTTGAAAGCATTGTTTGTTTACAGCATTTTTCACATCTGCCTAAATCTTTTGCACAGTACTGTACACACAAACAATTATTTCTGGCAGGGAGCCTACACACAAACAAGCACATTCTATATAGGAATACTGCAAATGTGCCATCTCCATCTCTCTCACACACACACAAACACCATACATAAACAGATACACACTCTAACACCATACTCTTACACATATATACACACCCACTCTAACATCATATAGTTATGCATAGATACAAACACACCGTAACACCTACATATCCACCTTCTCAATAATCCAAGCAGCTCACAAACTTTAGGCTACAGTCTTTGTGTTTGCCACAGCACTGCTACCGCCATGCTACTGCAAGGTAACGTAAACATTTCCCCCCACTTATGTGGCAGAGAGGCTGCTGCCATTACTGGTCATGCATACCTGGGATCTGATTACTGGGCTTCTGTGGCTGCGTTTATAATGGACAGACTAGATGGGCCAAATGGTTCATATCTGCTGTCAAATTCTATGTTTCTAAGTATGATCTTTAATGGGGAAAAGTAGTGATTATTTTAGAAATTGGGTGGGAACAATGGCAGGCATTTATCTAAGCAGAAGCCCAGAAGACCGGTTCTCAAGATTAATGACTAGGTTTTCTCAATGAACAGATCTGACAATTTCCTCTTTGCAATAACAGAACTCATACTAAAAACCAGGAGGCTGTCTGCAGATTTCACAAAACTACATGGAAAAATGGTTACTGAACGTGAGCTGAAGATGCTCAATTTGTGTGCTATGAGGTTTGCACTTAATTAGAGCATCATACTATAGGGTGGGTTAGTAATGCATGAAAGAAAACCAGCTTCTTCAACCCACTCAGTACCAGATCTGCAGGAAAAGTCATTGTCATCTATACATGTAACAAAAAAACAAACCAAAAAGAAGCATATATCTAACAGGTCTAGAGCCATGCACAGCTTCGACTCTGAATTTACCAGTAACTAAACGTTACCAGCTACATTCAGAAATTTATAAAAACCTTTGCACACTCTTTCTGATCAATCTCTTTATTTAACAAACCAACATTTTCTATTTGCTCAAGTGCATTTGTTTTATATCACTTAGCTTGTCTTTGTCTTGGTCTCTCTAACACTGTAAGCACTAATTCGTTCCTTCTGCAATTTCTATCAATTTAAAAAAATATTTAAAAAAAAAAACAGAACAGTTTGTTCTGTTGTTGTAATGTATCTACAATGTGTTAATTTTATGTATGTTTCAGGTAGCACATTTGTATCCATTCGACAATTCTATCACATTTTTCTGCATAAATATTTTCCCACTTTTCAACACATTGACCTTTCTTTTGGTGGCTGTGTTATTTCAATGCAGCAATTGTCATAGCAATGCTTCCTTATCATGTCCATACAACAGGTATAAATAAAAGGCTATCTTTTTATCATGATGAAAAAATACACACGGTAAATGTATAATGCAGGACAAATTTGGAAAAAAGAATGACAAGTAAAATGACGTTTAATAAACGTATTATTTTTTTTTCATTATTGTATTTAATTATTGTATTTTTTTTTCAGAGACAAATTCTGCTATTGTGATAATAGTAATACAAACTGTATCACATTTTTGGAGTAACTAAATAAAATATCTCCTTTAGAAATGGTTGACAACACCAATTGCAAAACTACCTCACGTTTGTATTAATGTGGCTGTCTAAAAATGTAGTATCTGATGTGTTCCTGTACTTCCTCTCATTAAGGAATATCCTAAAGGAACACTTTAGCCTTTATATACACTTTAACGCATAGTGTCAATTATATATTCTGCATAGGGTGGCAGTTCCTCTACTACAAAACCGGGAGGTCAAGTGTTCTTTAAGAGACGTAGCTCCTGGATATGATGTCATATCCTGGTGCTCCACAATGAAGATCACGGTGGTGGAAGTGAATATGTGCATATTAGATAATTGTAAATAGACAATAAGTGATGGCCAAAGTAAATACAATAAATGATACAAATATAAATATATATAAGTGCTGTTGGTACACCGTAAGAAACAAACCCCACTGTTGTTTCACTAAAACTTGCAAACAAAACCAAAACACCCAACACTCCAAGGTGTGAAACACAAAATATATAATAAACAAAAGGATGCAGTACAAATCCCTAAGGAAAGATCGACCAGATGGATAACCGAATCCAAATGTGAAAAATAAAATTGGACAAAAAAATATAGTGTAATATGTATTGAAATTATAAATATAAAGAATCAAAATCTGGACAGACTCTTACATTTGATAGGGCTTCTCCCAAGCCCATATATATATATATATATATATATATATATATATATATATATATATATATATATATATATATATATATATATATATATATATATATATATATATATATGCGTGTATGATAATGATATATGGATCAGATAAACAGTAGTCTTCTACTTCTTTCTCCCGAGATGGACCTCAAGCAGTTAAACAGTTCTAGTCGAAGGTGCGTAAAAGCAATAATTTTAATACATAAAAAATAAGCTCCGTACTTACACATAAAGTAAAAATCGTCCAGCATGTAGTAAAGTCTTGGTTATCGCCGTTCCTTCAAGATCAAAACTTCAGGTGGATATTTTCACTTAATGCTTCTTCAAGTATGTCGGCAGCATTGTTTTGCCTATAAAGGCAGGGGTATGTAAGGGCAGTGCACGTGTATATGAGTATTTATGGGCAGTTATGTGTAAAGGCAGAGTGTGGGGAAAGTTGTGTGTAAGGGCAGTGTATATATATGGGCAGTGTATACACACACAAGTATATATGAATTGAGTGAAATTATTTTTTTTAAACGTAAGTAAAATAATTGTATGTATATATGGCTTTATATGCTTTTTCATCTTAACAAATTTACAGAGATTTTTAGCAAGTATTCAAACATCTCCCTGTATGTTATATGTTAATATATTGTGAATATTTTTTTTGTTCTAGAGATTTTAGTTTCTCATGGGATTTTCACCAGATTTTAGAAACTTGCTGTTATTTAATTAGGCATAGAATAGCAGTGTCACTGTATTCCTAAAGGAAAAGTAACAGGTCGGGATTTATCTCTGTTTTTGCATAGCTATCAAAAAGAAAATGAATAAAATAATGGTTCTCAAACGTACTGTATATATATAATCTTCACCCTCAAGGTCTTTTGGAAGTGGATTGCTTAAAATTATCACACAGTGTAATTCTAACGCATAACTACAGTGATGGAAAACCATGACACACATAAGTCATGTGCTTAGGGGTCTCCAAAATTGTGGGAGTCTCAGTGGAGGCTACTGTAGCTATGAGAGCGTTGTTCAGTGGGATCATGGTATGCGACCTTGCATTATAAGTATGGTGGTTTCTCACTACACAAAAGCAGGAAAGGAGCCATCCGCTTGGGTTAAGGTGATTTGTTTTGTGTGTGCGTGTACTGTTGTATGTGTATATATTTGTGTCCCAGGGACCAGGTCCATCTTAATTTGACCCTGTGTTTGTGTGAGAAAATGTCTAAAAAAAATAAACATTTGTGCTGGGATAGAAAATATTATTAGAAACAAAAAAAATATTGTCAGTTACTAATCAAAATATTTTTGACATGGGATACTACAGGGGACACAGTTCTTGTCTTTATGTAGACCTACTTTAGCTTTTGTTATTGACAACACTATTATGTAAAACAATATGGCAAAACGTTTGAATTTGATTTTAATAGATTACCAAAAGTGGATACATGATCCTGATAAGCAATAGGAGGCACTATTCTAATCTATAAATCATGTATACGTTTGTATATAAATCCAACCCTTGGTCCAAGTGTGTATTGACAACAGTGACTTATCATGTGCATCTTTTGTACTGTCCAACAATGGTTTTGAATACTTTTACAATAACATTTACAAAACAATGATAAAGATCTATATATCAATTAAAATTAAATGTTAATATTTTTTTCCAAAAGATACATGGTGTTAACTCTCTTTGCAATCATCAACAGCTAGCAATTACTCCAGACAGCACACCATCAAAAATGTTATCTAAACAAGAAAGAATTCACAGTATACCAAAGTTTTACCGTCTGACCTAACACACTGCTAACTGCCATGAGATGTGGCTAATGATTCAGAAGCACATAATAGTTTCAGGAAAGTTCAAACCTCTAAAGAGGCTACCAGTTAATAAAAAAAAAAACATTGATCCAAAGACCAGCATGTGGTTGGCAGTGACCTGAAATTGAGGCACAAAGTGACTAGCAAGGTCTAAAATTCAGGCACAATCATTTAATGAGACAGCACTTTTACAAGAGATGATGTTAAACAAAAAATATACACTCAATATATATATATATATATATATATATATATATATATATATATATATATATATATATTTATATATATATATATACACACAAAGGAAATACCATCTTTAAAAAAGTGATGAACTATAAAAAATTCAAGGTCATGTTTTATATTGTTAAAAAATTATGTTATTGAAATATAATTCTTTTTCTATAGATTGGGAAGGTGAAAAACATTAGTTTTAGCAGGAACATTAAAAATTACTTATTACTAAAATAATTACAGTGTTGTTAGTGACCCTATCTTGAGTAGTGGCGGGATCCTTCGTTTGATTGAATGCTGCACTGCAACGCCTATATTTCCACTGTCGTCTCCAAATACTCTCCTAAAGACCCACAACTTCTGTCTCTCCTTAAGAAATAAGCTCTTAAGACATAAGCTGCACTGCAACTTTATTTAATTAAATTCCTTACCTTGTTCTGCCAGACTTCCACCTACTTATTCATGTTTTAAATGCTCGATAGAGACACATGCAATCTGTTCTGTGAATACCCAACTATCTACGTTCTGAAAAGGAACCTTCAGTTTCTTGTTTAAAATCTTCAGGCCACTGACTTCTCTGTAATGAAATTGTCTTCATCCAAACAGGCTCTCTCCTTCTGTCTCATTCACCTTCAAAGTCTTATAGCTCTCAAGAGCGGGCCCTCTTCTCTTTATGTACCAGTAGGTATTAAGTTTGTTCATTATGTTAATTTAGTATTCTCCCCTCATTGTAATAGCTACAATAGTACAATCTACTGGTAGTTTATAAAAAAAATGGAATACTAATAATACATAAACTGTGCTTTTTAAGATGAGTTATAAGGATAACATTTTCCTACTGAACACAGAATTTCTCTTTTATAAATGAAAAGTCATAATTGCTGGCACTCTGCTACATATTTATGAAGAAAGCATAATAATAAGCAGTATTACAAGTAAAAAAATGAAACCCTGCCCATTTTAAAGCAGACATTATGACATGACTCCTTCTAATTGACTTCCCACCTCCCCAAAGAACAATGTTTCTAAATGCCAGATTACAGCTGGTGCTGTCTTACAATGTTCTATACTACATTTACACAAAAGAAAAATCACAGTTTATTTATCTCCATTTGCATCTGTGAAGTCAAGGAGTACAGCTGCAACTGGAGTACTTTTCCATAAATCTGCTCAATAAAGAAAATGGGTGGGAGTATTTGCATATAAATGCCAAAGACCTAAAACAATATAATAAAATAACCTTTAGTCTAAATAATGTGAATTTTTATGTTGTACAATGATACAAACTTTAACTTCTGCATATACCGCTCTAGATGTTAAAGTTAATCTATTTTTTTTACATAAAACATAAATATTAATATTGTTTATATGTATCATAGAACATGATGAATGCATTATATGTAACAAAAATGATTTATTCTAAAAAAAATAAAAAACAAATTCTACTTTTAGTGCAAATGAAACAAACAAATCTTGGAGACACTGGGATAAATGTATACCTTCTCCCAGTTGGATGCTTGGTCAAGACAACTAGGGGCTACCCTGAGAGTGTAGGTTTTCAGCATATAACAGTCACATACTCCTTTGGTTGAGCCTCTAGGTATAGTGGCCGCCACTCAAGATAAAATATCAAGTCAAAGGGTCGGGGTAGGCAGAAATAAAACTTGGTCAAATAGGGAAGTTTAGGTGAAAAACAAGGAAAGATAATAACGCTAAACCCATCCCAAAAAATTGAATGCATCAGGTTTAAATAGTTCCAGAATTACAAAACACAGGAAATGACCATTATGCCACGATGACTGATTCTTACTTGACCAACAAAAGGGGAAGTTACAAAAGACAGCTGATGCACACACCCAGAAAACCGCCGAAGGGAAAGCAAAACATGCAACAGAACTTGCTGATCCCATACCTTCTCTGGAACAAGGAAGACCCCATAGTCCACACCTTGCTAAGCATAGGGAACTATAAAGTGTTAGAACGTATTTGAAATGTGTTAGAAAAAAATATTAAGTGTTATAAAATAAATAAATACAGTAATTAAAATATCAACATGGAGTGAAGCTGAAAAGTGATAAATAATAATTGTTTTACAGCAAAAAAAAAACATTTTCCATGCAGTGATTAAAAAAAAATGCATCCAAGGAAGAAAGTATTAATATTGTCTATCTGAAACAATGACTTGTATCCCGTAAAGTATTTAAATGTTTCTGTTGCATCTTCCCACTCTCCTCTTTCTTCCTAGCTCTACATATACTAACGTTAGACACGTTTTTATCTCAACACTTTTTTAATTTGTACTATAACAATCTTCAACTAAATGTCACAATAAATATCACACCAAAATATTAAAGTAAATAGACATATTTTGTTCAAATAGATTCTTAAGAGTTTACATGTGTTTTTTTTTATTATTATTATGTATCCACTTTTGAAGAGGATATTTGATAACCCTTATTATAACCCTTGTCACAGTATTGATAGTGGGAATTGATTTGCGGTATATCTGGTAAAAATGCTTATTTATTTACCAACATTTGTTACTCCAAAATATCAGCAAAATATTCAATTAATTTAAACCAGCTACTCATATTGTCTCTAAACGGGTCATAATACCTACAACTAGATTTGAACAAAGGCATGACTGCTTAGGCCTATAGCATCCACAATAAGCATCCAATAAGACACCATACATAGGTGTGCCTCCCCTACTGGGATGGTCTCTTCTTGTTGCGGATACCATATAGTCCTCTTGGGCGCTGGTAAGGTGACCACAAACCACAGCTATGACTAATTAACCACTGCAAGCTGACGGCCAAGTTAGCATGTCAGGCAGGCACACCCATCATAGTAACCAAGACCTTCAAACCAGTTGCACTGGCCACCACTGGCTTGGTCTCTCCCAATTTCCACTGTTGAGAATACCAATTTGTCTTTTCAGCAATCAATTCTGGATGATCCTGGTTGAAAATGAAGTAAAGTGCCACCTCACCTTTATACCTGTTTAATACAAAGTTGTAAACATGACCAATGAAGGAGAAGCACAAAAATAATTTCTGCATAGACCTGCAATCCCCCTCCTTATTGGTCCAGAGGGCGCCATTCTAGCCACATTGTTGTTATTTGTCTGTTAGAGGCATACTTACCAACAGAAACACGTTGAAAAGGTGACGTTCAATAAAAAAATTGGTGGTCCGAATGTGTACCTTGATATGTATGTTAAACACATTTCATGACAGTTAATGCAACAGAAAAACAGCTATCACTTTTATTGTCTGGCTGAAATGATCTTCAAGGTACATGTTCTTTGACTAGTTTCTGATATGAGAAATACCAATTGGGAGGTCTGTCACCCAAAAACAGAGGCATCCATTCACCCTACAACATGGAGGAAAGAAGTATCACTCAACATTAAATACTATCAGAATTCACCACTATAAACTCTCTGATAAATGAGAGTTGAATGACAAAATGCTTGTTAATTTCTAAATGGAGATAACCTTCTTTCCCGACACTCTGTGTCTTAAATGTACAGCACGCTTTTTAATGAGACTGCAGAGGCCACTGCCTTTATAAAGAACTGTAAACCGGCACAAAGAGACACTGTGCAAGCATACAGAATAAAATTGCTGGTGCAGGTGAGGTAAGTGGGTAAGAGAGTGAGTATGTATGTATGGATGTTAGAGTAAGACTGTACTGTACAAGTGTGTGTTCGTTAAAAGTGTATTTGTAAGTTGGTTTGTAAGAGGAAGTATGCATATAGCATGAAGGTATATGTGTAAGTGTGTGAGAGCATGAATGTGTATTGGTAAGTGTTTGTATAAATATGTGTGCCAGTAGCTGCATCCCTTATTTTGCAAATATATTTTCACACTGATTTTAATTGTATTGACCCTTGATTTGCAAATCGAGTCGAGTAAAGTTCGGAGCTAGTACCGAACTCCTGTAGGAGTTCTGCTTTAATCAGGACTAAATGATCACTGTAGTTAGAGGATGCAGCTTGAAGAAGAGATCAGAAGGTTAATGCTTCCCACCAAAGCAGAAAGTATAATTTTGTTGTTAAAAACCATAACTGACAGGACTACCTTTTACACAATAGTATAAAGTGATACATTTTCAGCCAGATAGAAAGCATTTTGGCAGGTTGTGTATGGCACAAGCTGTGAGATGAATACTTATTCAGAAACGTTATAACTGCTATAATCAGCATTTGTAAACTATAAACATGTTCATTGCCTCTTTTGGAATCACAAAAAACAAAAGAGTTATTGTTTTATCGGGAAAAAAATGTACGTTTTCTTGTCTTTATAAGAAAAGAAATGTAATAACTTTTTTATCTTGTGACTGTGCTTTGAAAAGTAAAACATATCTTGCAATTAAACATATTGTGAGTTGCCTTTGATCTCACTGATTACAGCTGGGCCTTGTTCCAGTGCCAAACGTGCTTCATACTTTATCCTTTTATCCGCTAATTCACTTTAAGCTGGGTGAACCAAAAATTATTTTATTTAAAATTTTAATTCAAATAGGATTTTTTTTAAGAAAATGTTGTTTAAAAAACATGCTTTATATGTATGTGTAGATATGGATGTGCTGATGTGTTTTCTGGCATATTTAATGCATTTATTGCTAAACTGTTTTGAGTTGGCTTAATAGATATGTTGTTTTTTTCTTTCCAAATGTTATAATCAGCTCTTGCATTAGTTGCTTGGCCTGCCATATCCCGTTTCTTATTCATTTCCAGTGACAGGAATGAACAAAAACCAGGCTGTAATTTAAAACAATTTACTCAACAGCAAATGGCGAACACATAATAATTAGGCAACTAGGCAAAGTTTATCAGTGTCCAAACCTTTTTTTCCCATCATATCTCTGAACAAATTGCAGACATTAATTTCATGTATCATCTACTTTGTCTGGCTGAAGATTAGCAGACACCATAATGTTATTGGTGGGTATTTATTATTAAAGTGTTATTTTTAACAGAAATCCTTATAATTAAACATATAAGATATTTGAAGATACATGTTTATGTATACTTGTTAATTAGACATATCCGGATTTGTATGAACTCCATTTGTAATGAATGTGGCCTAACTTTTTCTCCAAAAACTAGGAGGGGCTCTCAACAAGAAAAATGAACGAGAAACCCCTGATTATTTGTTATTCATTTGTTTGTGAGTTTTGGTGCCATTACAACCCTACCTTATCCTTTCTTTCCTTAACTTGGAAACTGACCCACATTTTCTTGGATGTCATCCTTCAAGATCAAAATACCCTTGTTACATTTTGTTAGACGTCAATCAACGCTTACCTTTACTGAAGTCATACGTTCCACTGCCAGATGCCCTCACTTTGCTCAACAAACTGCTTCAGATCATCTTAAACAATGGCTGCAGATAACAAGTAATATGCCCTCTATTATTTCTTTCTCCTCGCATCTGGTGACCTTTGCACATTTAAACTACACTACATTATTTTAATTATCTGTTTTAGCTGAATTATTCCTTGCTATACTTATCTTATCTGTTCTACTGAACCACAGGGCCACGTGGTTGTAAATTTGCAATTTGTACAAATCTGAATGCACAAGTCTACTAATTAGTGTCATTTTTGTTGAAATTCAGTACCATAGCATGCTCCTGGTTCTGTCAATTGGTATAGAGCTGCTGTTGCTGATGGTGGTGGTCATCTAAAACAATGATCTGGATCTCTTCCTAAGTCCTACGATACTGCTTGAAGTAAACCTTATTGAAATGTGTGCCCAGGAGGGGGCAGGGGCTTTGCCATTTAAATATTTCACTTATATTTAAATTATGTCTGAACCTAGAGGTCAACAATAACATTTGGGGAAAAAAATGTCTGAATCTATTTTCTTCATTGTGCAATCTATATGTTTTACAAATACACCATTTTATTTTTCTATAGTTTATCAACACCCTTAGCAGAATTGTTGTAATTCAGCCACATTGGATGAACTTATTTTTTAAGGTCATGCCACAGGATCTCAATCAGATGCAAGTCCGTATTTTGAATTTAAATATACAGATACAGAAAAAGGCACACCCTTCAAAAATAGATAACTAAATGAAGAAACATATTGAGAAGCGGTGCAACACTCACCAGGTATAGGCATATACAAATATGGTAATATAGAGGTGCACCCAAACAGAATAAAGGAGAAAAAAACGATATATGCCAAAACAGCTAAGCATTAAACAAATGCATACAGCTAGCTCCATATATATCTGGACACTGATACAGTTTTCATAATTTTGGCTCTGTATACTACGGATTTGAAATGAGACAACTAAGATGCAACTGAAGTGCAGACTTGCAGCTTTCAATCAAGCGGTTCAACAGAAATATTATTGGAATTGCTACCATTTTCATACACAGGCCCCTTATTTCATGGACTCAAATGGGATTGGACACATCAATATATATCATCATATAAATACAATCGTTAATACAAATGTTAATTTTTAATACTATGAAGAATCCTTTGCAGGCAATCAATGCTTATAGTCTGGAGTGCATGGACATCACCAAACACTGGGTTTCCTCCTTTGTGATGCTTTGCCAGGCCTTTGCTACAGCTGTCTTCAGTAGTTTGTTTGTGGGTCTTTCTGCCCTAAGTTTTGCATTCAGCAAGTGAAATGCATGCTCGATCAGGTTGAGATCAGGTGACTCGGCCATTGCAGAATATTCTACTTCTTTGCCTTAAAAAACTCCTGAGTTACTTTCACAGTATGTTTTGGGTCATTGTACATCTGTAAAGTGAAGCGCCATCCAATCACCGTCACTGAATTAGGCTGAATCTGAGCAGACAATATAACCCTATACTTCAGAATTGTTGGTCTTCTGTCACATCATCAATAAAGCCATTTATGCCCATGCCATCACACTGCCTCCATTGTGTTTTACAAATGATGTGGTACTTTTCGGATCATGAGTTGTTCCAAGCCTTCTCCGTACTTTTTTCTTCCAATCATTCTGGTACAGGTTGATCTTAGTTTCATCTGTCCAAAGAATGCTGTTCCAAAACTGAGCTAGCTTTTTTAGATGGTTTTTGGCAAAATCTACTCTGGCCTTTCTATCCTTGGGGTGTATGAATGGTTTGCACCTTGTGGTAAACCCTCTTTAGTTGCTCTTGTGTCAGGTCCCCACCGCGGTACTCACCTTCGTCCCACACCGCGTCCTCCTTCCGACCTGCGCCGCCGATATGGCAACGCATGAAGAGGGGTCCGACGTGGCAGACCTGCTCACTCCCCGGCATTGACGGTACTGCGATCTTCTTCCCGCCACCGTGATCTTCAGGACGGCCGCAACACAACTGCAGAGACGGAGAACACGTTCAATCACTCGCACGCCCTCTAGTGGTGCGCGCGCATACAAATCCTCTTCTTAAAGGCACAGTCATTGGATATTGACCCTTCGCTTGCCTTATCATGTCTGAACCTTCACTGCCTGAACCAACCTCTGCTAACCCTGAATTCGTCTACGTCTCATTCCTATCGGTACCTCGCTTTTGATTCACCCACGTCTCCAGCCTTGCATACTGGGCTCCAACTACTAAACCCCACATCTTGTGAAGTCTTCTCTTTATGATAGACTTGAATAATGCCTACCTTCTGGAGAGTGTTCTTCACTTGATTGGATGTTGTGAAGGGCTTTTTCTTTACCATAGAAAGGATGTGTGCTTTAAGCCATTCAGAGTTGTGCTTGTGTGCTTTGAATCATTGTCCTGCTTTATAACCCAACTGTCTTTGAGCTTTGGGCGATTCTCCTCCAGAATTTTCTGTTTCCATTAATTATGGTAACTCATCCTGATCCTGGAGCAGCAAAGCAGCCCCAGACAACCACTACCACCACATGTTTGACTGTTGGTATGATATTCTTATTGTGGATTGCTGTGTTAGCTTTATGGCAGATGTAACTGGACCCATGTCTTCCAAAAAAATACACCTTTGACTCATCAGTCTACAGAATATTATCCCAAAAGGATCATCAAGATTTTGGCAAATGTGATGTTTTTCACCTTGCAACTCTCTTCTTATTGTGGAATCGTGGACACTCACCTTAACTGAGAAAAGTGAGAACTGCATTTCTTTACATGATAGTCTGAGTTCTTTTGTGATCCCCTGGATGAGTTGCTGATGCACAATTGTATAAAGTTTTCTCTATTTGTAGTTAATGGCTCGCAGAGCCATAGCAATGGCATTGTAACCCTTTTCAGACTCATAGATGACTTTGCTTCTTATATGTTCTTATTTTTTTTTAAACCTTTCAGGCTTCTATTTCGGTTAATTGGTTGACTTAGTAACTAAGAGGGGAATTATTTTTCACATAGGGCCGAGTAGGGTTGGAAAGCTTTCTTTCCTTCATTATATGAAATCATCCCAAAATGATTTTGTGTTTATTTGGGTCATATTAAAACGAGTTTCATGATCATCATAGCATTGTATGTGCATATGATATATACCATCTTATACACATGTTGTGGGATATCTGTTATGTGCATTCTGAATGAAAATGTAATGACTACAATATAGGAAAAAGTCCATCTTGCAGACATGGATATCCAATTTAATCTCTGCATCTGAGAAAAGTATATTATAAAAGTATATTATATGACATGTTTTTGCATGGTACATTGTTCTGGAACATGAATCCTCTTTGACTCAGTGATTTAGTTACTCAGATATTGAACAGACTTAGCTTAGTACAGATGCATATTGCTTTCAATACCTGCTTTGCTAGTTACGAACCCATGACCTTGCTTTAAATTGCATCTGCTGGACATACTGTAGCTGTATTTAAATAGTATTTAGTCAATTCTCATTTACATTCATTAATTCATATGTGCATTTAAAAAGTATCAAGGGAATGTTTTCATATCAAAAACATTTTTCTTTCCTGAGAATCTGCTCCCGACTTGTATTTCATAATTTGAAATATTAGTTGTACATAGGAAAAAATACTCATAAAGCAATTAACAAATGTTGTAGTTTAAATATGTGTATGCATTTTATAGTGCACAAAAGAAAACATGTTTTTGCCAATTTACCACAGCAGTAGAAATCCCCTTAGAAGGCGATTTGTACACGGATAATTAACCACACATTAATTACTTAGCTAAACTAAGGGTTATCAATCACAAAAGTGACAGGTGAGATTCAGAAGTCTTTACAATTCTTAGCAAGTTTTTAACTTTTGTCACTTTAACTAAATAATCAACTTATATGTTCTATGTCAGAAGAAATTCAAAACTCCATATTGTGTACTATTTTTAGAGAAACTTGTATTACAGTAAACAAAGTTCCTTAACATCAGAAAGATGTACAGTATTTTAATGCAAAGCCAAGATGGCAAACGCCCAAAGGCCTTTTCCAAGAAGTATAATTCAGATAGAACTGGTATTTGGCCAATGGCCATCCCTTTACTGTTCTGTGACTATAATAAATTGACAGGTTGTTTGGAAATACACCTTTCTAACAGGTGCAATTCATCATAATCTTTTATTTTGTAAAACATAACATATAGTTATTGAAATGGTTATGAAAAGTTGTGCTTTTTATATATTTGCGAGTTACTTAGTGCTGACATTAAGTAACCCTACTAGCAATGTACTTGCTGTGAGATGGATTACCAGATTGTGAAATCATTTCCCTGTTGTTCATGCCTGTTGGAGCTCTCAAATGACTAAGGATTGAAAGTCATTGCACGATATTAGATTTAGAATTGTACTTGGTATAGCATTACATTTGGGGTGGCGACTATTCTGTTAAAAGCTACATGTTTTAAATTGAAAGAGCTATATACTTGAATTAAGATTTACCCTTGTTCTTGTTTAGAATGCCCTGGCCTGAAAGAGGCTGCTTACATATGTGCTGTTTTATTTATCAACCACAGTGGAGAAAAACATCCTTACATTGCATCTTTACTCGATGACTTTTGTCCTAACCTGTCTGCTCCTTTGAAATGTACTTTCTTCTTGTAGTTTAAATCATTTTATGTGTGAGGAGAGGTGTAGCTTTCCCAAGAGCTAAGCAGCAGCACTTTAGTGGAGCTCCCTGCTCCCGGCAAAGAGCCAATTTCTGCAGACAAATAAAGAAGGAAATGAAAAAGTCATGCAAATCCGCAGGCAACATGAAGCAGCAGGCTCAAGAGAAATTCCTTCCACACAACACAACTGAAGACACTCTTACAGCATTTTCCAAGATAGTGCCTGCTTCATCCAGCGTGGGAAGCGAGGATGAGATAAGCTTACTTGACTCACCTGCATCTTAGGCTTCTAAAGGTGTGTCACAGACAGCCTTAACTGAGCTACCCACAAGAGAAGCTTTGATCGGGTCGGACTGGCTCTTTGCAAACAATTTAAGACCAGCCTGGAGAGACAGGGACACAGCAAGGATATGTAACTTTGCGTTAAATAACCCCACTGTGTTCCTGTTTTGGCTAATGGCCAGACCAGTCCAAAAGTATTCACAAAGTCCGACCTGGACTGGCCCTTTCTAAACAATTTTGTACTGGCCTGGCCACCCAGGGAGACAGGAACACAGCAAGGTTACGTAGCACAAGGTTATGTGATCCTGAGGTAAAAAAGAGGCAGCTCCAACAGCTGGATGATGGAGATGTCCCCCCCACCAGTGTGGTTTTGTTTATATAATGGAGACAATCCCCATTAAGGTCCAGCGGAAGGCTCATGGCACACGTTGGCCTAGGAAGCTTGGTAATTGAGTAAGAATTGCCTGCTGGGGTCACAATTCAGCAGCTGGCGTGTTGCTATGGGATATTGGTTAAATGTTATTGTTGGCTGAGCATTGTAATAATGCTGTGGCCAATGTCCTTACCCACATTAAGTCTCATGTCGTTATTTGGGGTAGGGGGTTGGGGAATGGGGAGCGTTGTCTATGTTTTAAAGATCTAGGACTAAGCAGTAATGATTAAACTAACATATGGTAAAATATAATATTTAAGATACTAAAAACACACAATACGTTTTCTTCTATAGTTTTGAGTTTTATATGAGAAGGTAACCTATGCATGAACAACAATCATCCTGTTTAATTTAGTAGTATCTGTGAAAAGACTAAATAACTTTGTTGAACTTGAAATTATCTTCAGAGAATCACAGCGAATACACATTAGTATTTAATCAATGCTCATGTTTTTCCTGTGAAAATTTGTAAACATCAGAAGTACAGAACATTTTGTCAATGTTTAATAGTTTGCCAAATCTTTTCTTTTCCAGAACCTATAATTAACTTATGTCTACCTATTGATAAACATTCATATAATAACAGTCTTTTTTGGAGAACGCTTATAATTTGAGATTTTAGAATTAAGAGTGTATGTTTTTGGAAGCAGGCCAATCAATGTGTTCCAAATCTCCTTCAAGGTCATATGAGCTGAGCTTTCAAAATTTTTATCTGAACTGGTTGGACTAATAGAGTATTTTTTATAAATGTAGTGTAAAGTTGTAATTGAAAATATACACAGAAGGGTCTTCAGCCTGCAATTGTGTTTCCCCATTGATATGCTTTCAATCCAGACTGTGTAGAGGAGCATTAAGTATCCCACAGAATAATCTTGTCACACATCAAGCTGCTTACTCAATAGTCTGTGGGTATGATAATTCCCTCCTTTGGCTTTCCTTTCTGCAACATCTACTTCACCTGGTTCTCTGATTCCATATTCTAATTAAGATGACTGCCATCATCAACCCTGTGGGTGACACTACAAATTCTCTAAGCCAAAAGCTAATACTATAGCTTGTTAAGTAACCATGTCAGTCTGATTTTAGGATCCTTTTCTTTCCAGTTCACTACAGGCCTTACTGAAATCACCAGGAATCTCAATCGGGAAAGACAGTCACATTGTTTCTCAAACATACTTCTAGCTTGCCGATTCAATATGGCTTTGAAGGCACAGTGGGATACCCATCTTCAAATAAATACAACAAAACATTTAATATTTTCTTTGCGGTAATGCAGAGATGAAGATAAGCAGTCCCAGGATAAGACAGACCTTCTCCTGCATCATGAAACTGTTTCAATTACTAACATGAAATATGGTTAGGTTTAGGTATTTCTCTTAACAGTAAGACAGCATATGTTGTTTGGGTGTATATGGATATTATTTTCATAATTAATAATGGATCAGTTTGCTTTTTTAAAATAATAATAATAATAATCATAGTTACCATGCTATTAAACTAGTTTCCACACTTTTTTTTAACCCCTTCAGGACCGGGTTTTTGATACTAAGGTGGCGCTAAAAGACCGGATCCGTTTTTGTGTTTTTGCTATGTCTTTCTTCAACTGTAATTTCTCTCTTATCAATTAGTGCACCCACACAAATCATATATTGTTTTTTTTCAGCACAAGTAGGACTTTCATTTGAAACCATATAAAGCTGGGTAGTACATTGTTTTGTTTGAAATAAACTGGAAAAAGTGTGGGGAAAATGAAAAAAACAGTTTACGGTTTTGTATACATACAAATTGTACACACATTGAACCAATGGGAAAAAATTATCCCAAATATATTCATTAACTTGTCCTGATTTGGAAACCACAGAATATGGCCAGGATTTTCATCTATTTTAACCAGTATAGGGCAAATATTGCAAGGCAAGCATCACGTTTTTAAAATGTAATTTTTTTCAAATTTGGCATGGTAGGCTAATAACTGCAATAGTTGTCACATATACTGATTATTTCCCCAAAATTATATGTTTATGAACAGTAGATAAGTAAAGGTGTACAACTAGGGTCATTTTGACACTTTTCAAACAGGGATTTTATCGCCAATTGCTGCCAAATTTTGATGTATTTTTTTTTTGGTTTCTTTTGCATATGTTGCAATGTTGCTTTAGATTTCATACTATATTTTGTATAGAATATGTGCAACTGTAGAAAAAAAAAACACCACATTTTGTTCACCAACATCCCTCACCAAGGCCTCACATGCATGGTTCATGCATTTTTTGAGGAAGCTATGAGGGCAAAACTGGAACATGCGCATTTTAGTTTTAAAATTTGGAATTTTCAGAAATTGGTTTACTGGGCCCATATCTCAATTGGGATATTTTGGAAGCCCCCACTGTGCATTACCCCGTAAAAGTATATGTTTATGAACAGCAGACAAGTCAAGGTGTTCAACTAGGGTAATTTTGACAGTTTTCAGGCAGCCATTTCTTCACTGATGTCTGCCAAACTTCCCAGGGAAATTATTTTATTGCGTTTTTAACGCATACATTTCAATGTTGCATTGAATTTCTTGCACTGCATAATCGCAAAAGTGGAAGAAAATACCACATTTTGTTCACCAACATCCCCTGATTCCAACAAGAATAGGGCAGTGGGACAGCTTTGCAGGGCAATGGGTCAGTCTTGCAAAAATCCAGACATTTGGGCGGTATAATAATGTGTAAGTAAGGTAACTGAAAAAAACAACCCTGTCTGATAAACATTAACATTTAATAAGATCTGACTAAAATGAACGCTTGCACATTAATAAAACAGACCTAACCTTCAGTTAAGCAGAACATTGATACAAAGGCAAAGTTAAACCGATAGTAGGTACTCAATAACCCTACGAAACCCTAAGGCAATTAAAATTCCAGGAGAAAAAATTAATATAAGTACTGCACGGACCGGTTAAACCAATTGAAACATACCTGGATTCACCTCGCTCTCCAGAGCTTTTCTTGTGGTATGCTCTGGGAGCATCTAGCAACTCTTAGGTACAATGCCATCATATATTTATCTCTACTATGCAATAACCTTATTTTCCTTGTGTTATAATCTATCTATTCATTATTGTATACCATTTTTGGTGTGTTAGGAGGGAACAGATTTGTCACAGAAGTATTTTTGATTCAGGTTTTAAAATTGCTCTTTCATTATCAACATCAAATTTATTATTGTACGTTAGTTGAGATGGAGCTTAGTATTGTTAAGCCAAAAATGGAAACTGTTGGTCCTAAAAGGGAAAAGTATGTGTCATTCTGTAACCTATGAACCTATGAACCAATTTCTTATAGACGAGTACTAGTTAACTTTTTTAAGGCCATATGCTTTAAGCATATGTCAGAGATGATTCTCCTATCCTTCTGTGCATTAAAAAAAACTTTGTTATGAGAGGGCATAAAATATGAAAGAGCATTAAAAAAATTAAGAGATGTAGGATAAAGAAGTTATGATAGCATGTTTAAGAAAATGGCAAATCAGAGACTTCTGGGGGTGGCAACACGGAGTGCAGCCCCATTTTAGAAGAGCTCCTCTGCATTGTTCCTAATAAATAATAAAGCATAATATAGTTATTTCTGTTTCTTTTTTGACCCAGACATAATAAGGAAATAGAGAGAGCATTCCAAGAATAGGCCTTCTCTGATTACAGCAATGGAAGGAGAATCTGGCCCTCAGTGTTCTAAACATTCAAGACTACAGATACACAGCCCAGTATGGGCATGACATTGATTAGAAAAGAAATACTCAATGCCTCACAAACATTGACACTGAGTTAAATTCATGTCACCTCACATAATAGGAACCTTGTTAGCTCTATATAATAATCTGTTGGGGGTCTCTTTCACCCCATGTTCAGTAGCATAGACTATACTCATACCCAAACTAAATAAAGATGGTGCTCAAGTCACTTATTACTTATTACTTTAATGAATCAAGATGTAAAACTACTAACCACATAGCCACCTGCTTACAAACATTTTTATCCCATCTTACCCATCCTCAGCAATCTAGTTTTATTAAAGGCAGAATCTGTTGAATTTCTTTATGTTTTGGTTCTGGATTTAACAAGATGGGTGGTATATTGAAAATGTTCTCAGTACAGATGAAGCTAATATTCAATATTATATTTTTCAGAGATGAGTATCACTTATACACTATATGTTTATATATTTCCCATTTTTTTTTTATTTCATCAAGTCATTTTGTAGTATATACCAAAATTGAACAATTGTTTATGTATATATGTGTATATTTTGAAATATAAATAAAAAGAATTAAAAAAGAAATTGAGAAAGCAAAGGTGGCAAGAAAGGTCCAATAAACCAGTTTAGTCCAGGCCCAGTGCCTAGGATTTCATTTTAGGAGCAGAAAAATGCTTATAAGCTTCTAAATAGAAAAAAAAACATGACCCTTGCACTGCCCATACCCAGGCGGTTCCCCATTTCTCAAACCCGAAATAAGAGACAGACACCAGCAGGATTGGATTTAGAAAAGGCCGAGACATTTATTTAACAAATGTCTCGACATAACTTTATTTAACATCTTATAAATTATTGTAAAAACACTTTAATAATAACTTCTGTATAAATACTATACAGTCTTCTGTACACCTGTGTACAAACAGCTGAGGGTTCCCAACCTAAACACAAAACAATGGCTTCACACTACCCCTTCCGCCGGATACCACAATCGCCCAAGCGACCGCGGGTCGGATAGGGGAGCTCCACCTTAACGCTTTGGTTAATCCTGTACAGGGAGGGCATTAACTCTAACCTCTAACCAATACCATCAACTTGCCACTCCCATTATCATTCAAACTTCTCCAGGGAACTCCTCCGCCACAGCAAAGAAAACGGATCCTGCAAAAAGAAAGAGGGAAAGGGGGAAAGAAAAAACACACAAAGCCAACACAAAAACACAAAGCAAAAGACAAAAAGAGGGAGGGCGGGTGGGAAACTGCTCCTGTGGTGTTCAGTAATTGCCCCTTGCACGTGTGCTTAGAGGGGCTTTATAGCCCTGTCCCCTTCCCCCTACAGTCACGTTCCTTATGACTTCCCCCTCGTTCCCTGTGCATTCTCACCTCGTGCTAACCCTTGCTGAGTTAACCCTTTCCTGCCCTAATACCATGTGCACCGTCCTGTAGTGCTGGCAGGGTCATGTTCCCCTTACGCCTATGACTCCAGGGTTTCTATATTACTTTAATTTAACTAGATGGTTTTTGTACTTTCTTTCTAAAAATGCTATTACATACATTAGTTATACAATACATATATATATATGTAACTTAAGCTTGCATAATAAGGACCTATGAACAACAGGACGAAGATCCACATTGAGTATGATGTTACATAAAATAGTAATTTATGATCCCTCAAGCCATGTTTTCTAAATGTGCTCTCAGCTTTACTTGTCATGATATCATTTAATGAGATCACTGTTTCAAAATACAACTTGCTATCTCAGACTTTTATGGAATGGTAGAGGTTCCAAAAACACATAGTATTTTCTACGTGTATATAGAACACTCTATTTATATTGTTTTATTGTTGATTAAAGAAACAAGGTTTTATAATCCAGAGAAACTGGCTTATCAAGAAAACAACTTTCAATCAATACTATATTGACTGTTAGAGAAAAAATAAAACAGTTTTTTTGAATCATACACTATTGAAAAGCAGAAACATTGAATGTATATTATGATTAACGTTAGCATATTTCTTTACTGTGAAATAGCACAAGAAGAAAATGAATCCCTAAAACATGATATAAATTACATATTCTTCCTATGTCTCAAAATGGTTACATGAACCTCTTTTATGTTACAAGAGGCTATGGTTTTATTTTAATGGATTCTGTAACCTACATTGGTTATGTTTACACAGACGTGTCAAGTTGTCAAATCTTTTAACATCAACCTAATGTATTGTCTCCAGTAAAAGACTGAAAATAAACTCCCAGTATATGAATATCTTCTGGTTTGCTTATAAACTGTTTGAATAGCCTTGTGAAAAATAGTGAACGTGCTGTTTTGCATGTAAATGTTCACGAATTTGTAGTTTTGTCAAAAATATTATAGTTGAATTGTAGGTGAGTGCTGCACTTTGAATTGCAGTTTAAATTTACTATGCATGGTATGGTGGATGCATGGCTAATTATAAAAACTACGTAGTTACATAGGTTCGCAAGTTGAAAAAAGCAAGAAAAAGAAAATATTAGAAAACCTATGGACAATCCAATATTGTACTGGCTTATAAAATTCCTCTTTACTTATTACAAAGTAACTTGGGAGGTTTTAACCTGGATCAGCATTACCAAAACTTATATTATTAAAACTCCAAAAGCTTGTGTTTACTAGAAAATCATCCAAACTTTTTTGATGAACTTGATGAAGACCTACTGTTCTGGTAGTGACATGACCTCAAACAATGGATCTTGATTGCTTAAAATTTAACCTAGGGATTTTTCAATGCTCCAAAGTATTCCAGGAGTTCGTGTAGCAGCAGTAATTTCAGTACATATAGTGGGCCAATATACCGGTAGCTTAGAACATGCTGTAACATCAAATAACCATTTGCATTATCAGAGTTCCTTTTGCAATGCAACTAAGTATAAACATCAAATGAACATACTAAAGACACCATGTGACTCTGTACCTTGTTTTATTAATATGCTAATAACTAAAACGGTATTACAACCTGCTAAGAATACTACCTACATAACAGTATGTTCTTATTGTATATATGTGATTGCATCGTTGACAGAACAATATACGTAAACACCAATGTAGAACATTGTGGAGAAGTTGATAAGTGGATAAATAATCATTATAATACATGATTGGGTTGAATAATGTATTGTGGAAGGTGGTTTTAAAACCCGGAAACTTAATAATGAAATATGGAAAGGCCTTGAGTACAGCACAACACTGTTAATATTGAAGTGTTAATTAACTGGGGGTGACAAATGATGAATAAGTAGTATAAAATAAAATGTAAAGCATGATTATAGTTGACTGGAAGAACCGAGCTGAGGAGTAATATGTGGAAGTGATGTAAAACATGGAAGAAATACAAATGTACATATAAAAGTTTAAAAAAGTAGGCTTGTGGATGACACATAATGGTTATATTAATACAGTACTGCATAGTTTTTGGAAGCATCACTTATATTGAACAATATCTCAGGTTTTCCTCATTTTTAGTTATTAATTTTTTCTATTTATAGTCATTTATAATAAAGTGACTATAGCATCTTATTCAAAAGCCATGATTATATTCATCTTGCAGTTTCTGGTTCCAGTCGTTATAAATCATGCCGATTAGGGTGACCACATGTCCCTGGATTGCCTGGGATTGCCTGGGACAGTCCCGCAATGGGACTTTAAGCCCCGGGTCCTGGGCAGCCTCTTTTTTAAAAAAAAATTGACGCAGAAGTGAGAGAGGGCATAAAGCGCTCACTAATGAAGTTTTCAGCAACTGCTCGGAGTCCCTCAGTCTCCTCTGCGAGGCTACTAGCTTGGTCGCGGTGTCGGCATGTCATGCTGAGCACCAGAATATGATGTCATACACCGGCGCTCAGCAGTGAGACATCGGGCACGGCGGCAGAGCAGGGAGACAGAGGCCTCGGACTTCCACTAGGTAGTGAGCTTCAAAGGGGGGGAGTGAGAAAGGGGGGGTGAGAAAGGGGGAGAGGTGGATAGTGGGAGAGGGGGGAGATAGTGAGAAGGGGGGAATAGGTGAGAAAAGGGGGTGGTAGATAGTGAGAAAGGGTAGTAAGAATATTGAAATAAATATAGAGTGAGATAATTAGTGTGTGGATGAAATAATTAATGTGTGGATAAATTGTGTGAATGAGAGAGAGAGAGAGAATTCATGCATTTGTGAGAATGCATTATTGAAAATGTGTAAATGATTTATTTGAATGAGTGAGAGAATAAATGATTGTGTGAATGAAAGTGTGAATTAGTGAGTGACTGTAAAACTGTTTGTGTGTATCATAGATGTATAATTGATTTGTGGAAAGGCAAAGATGGCACAAGCAGAGTGTTTGAGCCTTGGGACCAAGATGGCACAGGCAGGGTGTTTATGGGACAAAGATGGCACAGGCCAGGCTGTTTGGGGACAAAGTTGACTCATGCTGGTCTGTTTGGGGACAAAGATGACAAGTCCTATGTGTGTTATCTGGATGCTGGTCGGGTTGAATGTGGGCAGTGTGGGTGCCAGGGCTGGCTTTGGGTTGTGCAACTTGATATCTATGCCTGTGATTTAGGGGGTTTTATCTATACCTTTGATGCCGAGTTGAGCAATACCTATGTTTCCATACATTATTATTGTATACCTGCAAACACAGGGTCTTATATTTATATATATATTGGCAGCAGGGGTTAATATTTATATATATATATATATATATATATATATATATATATATATATATATATATATATATCGGCAGCAGGATCTAATATTTATATATATATATATATATATATATATATATCAGCAGCAGGGGCTAATATTTACATATATATTGGCAGCAGGATCTAATATTATTATATATTGGCAGCAGGGTCTAATTAATATAGATTGACAGCAGGGACTAATATTAAAGAAACTGCCAGTTCAGCTGTTATTATAGTCTTTACGTATATGTTTAACGTATATATATATATACACACACACATCTGTGTGTGTAATCTCATGTGCTTCATAGTGTGTCCCTGAATGGCAGAAATAAAACGTGGTCACCCTAATGCCGATGCTGAGCACTCTACAATTCAGGATTGTATAAACTCCTCAAATCAGTTTATATGTTAACATACATAACACAACTAATGTAATGATATAAATGTAATTTGGATAAATTATTAAGGTAAAATGGGTATGAAAAATGCTGCAAATTAAGATTATATATATATATATATATATATATATATATATATATATATATTACACACACCTTTTTCTTTGTAAAATAGTTGTCAACATAGCAATGATTGAGATATTTTCCATGCTGAGTCAGTATTTTCACACCTGAATTGAAATATTTTGCATTTCCACTTCCTCAGTTTAATCAGGAGTGAAAAATATGAAACAAGCAATTCCCATAGCTCTTCAACTGAACAACACTAGATCTGCCATATTTCAGTAACCTCTTGAGACAGTGAGAGATGAATTTAAAACAGCACATTTGTGACTAATAAATTAGGAGATAGATTTTTCTTCAGAATAAAAGCAATCCTAGCACTGGGACACACAGAATACAAAATTCACTACCAGATTTTAGGATTTTAATTTAATTCCATCTACAATAATGTCATTTGTTATATCTGTTAAAAGCCAATCTGTATAGGTAGTGTGTAAATTTTGTGGGCAGTGAATAAAGTTTAAAGTGGTACAAATTAGACTTGTGCATTTGTATTTGGGCAAACATGAAAACGAACACGAAGGGTGCGTCTTCGTTGTTCAGCCTGAATACCGAACATACGAACATGGCGGCGGCGGCAAAAAGAATAGGAAGACACACAACATGAAGAATCTTCATGTTCGTCTTTGTTTACTAATCTCCCTGGTCCCTTCCCCATCTAGCCTACCTTATCTACACAGAATTGCAGGGTTAACGGGAGCTGGAATCCGTAGGTTCGCCGTCAGGAGTTAAAGGGCCGTCTGCAGGGGCCTCCTCTGGCATCAACCAAACATTCAAATAGACAAAACCAACTTAGCGAACAAAATAACAAAACCACAACAGGGTATCTGTTCTGAGCAGTTCCATATTATTAAATCCGGCTCTCAGCTAGCCCCATCTCCAGCCACACAGAAGGATGCATGGCTACAGGGGGCTAGAGGGGTCACTGGGGTGCACCTGGGGACGCATGGACGACTGTGATCACACAGCTGTCCGGACCCGGGTGAGTACACGCCACTTGTAATCTGTCTGCCGGCAATGGGTCTGGGCGACGTGACTATGGTAACATACTCCCAGGAGAGTGTCAGGACTATAGCCTTGGCTTGACAACATTCCTACCTTACTGGTCTTGCCAACTTGCCGCAAGAAATGACTGATTGGTATGACAGGTAAGACAGTTGAGAAGTTGAACGTAAATACCATAAAGCCTATAGTGACATTTTTTATTTGGTACAAAACTGAATTTAAACAGTTGTGCAGATTTGCAGATTTAACCTGAAAAACACAATGGACGTATTCTTCTGCTGGTTTGTAAAAAATAATAGGTATGCTATTTTAAGACCATAAACATTTTTTTTCATCAAATATTTACTCCCTCTGAAATATTAGATCTTGCTTTGTACTTGGATTTAGCTGTTTCTCAGCAAAAATGCTCACAAAGTGAAATAAAAACGCCAAATAGATAAAGGAAGGAGATAAATTAATTGCCAAACTAAATACTTTAATGCTAGTGTGCAGCTAAATCTTAAATTCACAATGTGAGACTCTTAATATTTAGGGGTAAAAGTCTGAGTTGTTTTCATTGAAATTGGACTGTAGATAAGCAACTCAAGATATCTAAGCAATGCTATTTTAATAACCAATATTCTGATTTGTTTTAAAAAAAAAGAAAAAGGTGTAAAATATACTTAATAATAGTATTGATGTTAGCAGGGTGACACATGCACAGTGTGTATTAGTTTCAGAGCATAACTGCCCATAGGAATGAAGTTAAAAAGCATCCTCAAACCTCCAGGTGCTTCTCTAGGATAAACACTTGGGTATATTGTTTCTGTATATGTTTCATCCCATTTTAATTGTGTCATGCACGGGTGAGAGTTAGCAAGTGAGGCAGAGGATCTATACCCTTGGGCAGCTCTTTTGGTTGTTTCACTTGCAATTCCACATATAATCATTAGGAATCCTAGAGTAACAATTTTCTCTCTGAGTGAATCGTTTCTGTTCTCCTATCATTATGACGTTCCTTTTGGTGAATGTGTTTTGGGTTAGTTGCCAGTTGTACATTGTGGGTTTTGGTTCCAACATTTTATGGGGGTCCACAATTTTGCTAAGCATATCCTTGGGGAGTGCATTTTGGTAGCCTTTCCTGGTTATGCACAGTTTTAATAGGTAGATTTCTGTACTATGTATTGCTACGTAGGCCAGGCATATAAATTAGAAGGCTGAAACTTCCACTTGGTAATGATAAATTAATGATGAATTGTTGAATATCCATGCTTTCAGAGACAGAACTGTCTCAAGCTTCTTTACATTTTTCCTTATGTTATTGCTACATTACAGATGTCGGTACCAATAACATGCACACGGCAGTATTCATTAAGAAAACAGCAGTAAAAGCCTGTAAATCCATTGATTGTCCAACACACACGCTCAGTCTCTCTACACGTGCGTGTAGATATATATTTTGTTGATCTAACCAGGTTAATAAATCACTTTAAAGAGGCACTAGAATCTATTTACATAAATAGGCAAAATGTATAGATAATACAGCAATTACCTCATTTCTAACTCCTAAGTTTGGTATGACATTATCTTGTGGGATGACAGTTATCCCCTCGAGCTAAATATTTCTATGGAAAAGTCTTCTGGGCATAAATATATATATATAAAAAATTAACATACAAGTACTGAAACTGCCACGACCCAATTGAAAGGAACTATTTTTATATCAGTCATGTTTAACCTTTTTAAAATGCTGACACCCCACTTTATATTCTAAAAAAACTGACATATTTAATCTATGTCCTAGGAGATATTATTTAAACAATGTTCTTAAGAATTAGAAGTAGTTTGTCCATATGTTCTATATAATATATATATACTTTTTAAATGTTTTTTTGTTTACATTAACCCCCTCTATCCCACTGGACAATGTAGGATCAGGAATGGAGAGGGGAAACAGAGGGGATTTTATTTTATTTTAAAACATAGAAACATAGAAAGTGGCAGCAGATAAGAACCACATGGCCCATCTAGTCTGCCCAACCTCTGAATACTTTCCTTAGTCCCTGACCTTATCTTATGTATATATATATATATATATATATATATACAGGGCCGGCCCTATAATGGGGCAGACTGGGGCAATTACCCCAGGCAGCACTTTAGAAGGGGCGGCACTTTGCCGCCCCAAGCGCTTTTTTTGGGGTTTTTTTTGAAGCGGAGGAGAGAGAGAGGGGCACCGAGTGGTTTTCGCTTACCCGCTCGGCGCCCCTCTCTCTCTCTCCTCTGCGGCGAGTCTCCCTGTTCGGTCCCGGTGCCGGCTTGTAATGCAGAGCGCCGGAAGTGACGTCAATTTCCGGCGCTCAGCATTACAAGCCGGCACCGTGGCAGAGCAGGGAGACTCGCCGCAGGACTGTTTAAAGGTAAGTACCGGCGTCGGCGGGCGGCGGCGGTTTAAACTTCGCCCCAGGCGGCGTTAAGTCTTCGGCCGGCCCTGTATATATATATATATATATATACCGTATTTGCTCGATTATAAAACGACCCTGATTATAAGATGACCCCCCAAAATCTGAATATTAACTTAGGAAAAAAAGAAAAAGCTTGAATATAAGACGACCCTAAAGGAAAAAAGTTTTACCAGTAAATGTTAATTCATGTAAACTATTTTTTTTAATAAAACCTATGATTGAGAAAAATATTTTTTTGTTTTTAGTTCCTTGTATTTTCCGAACTGTCCCCCAGTTACGCACATCTGCCCCCAGGCTTGCCACACCAATATGGCACTGTGGCCCATGATATGCCTTTTAACCCTCTATATGCCACTGTGCCCCATGGTATGCCTTTTGACCCCCTATATCCCACTCTGGCATTTAGGGGGTTAAAAGGCATATTATGGGGCAGAGTGGCATATAGGGAGGTATAAGGCATTTCAGGAGGCAGAGTGCTCTATTAAATGCCCCCTTAACGCCACTCTGCCTCCTGAAACGCCTTATAATATGCCTTTTAACCCCCTAAGTGCCAGAGTGGCATATAGGGGTATAAGGCATTCCAGAAATGCCCTATGCCCCCATTTAACACACACACACACTTACCGGTGCTTCCAGTTTCCTGCTGTATTGCCGGGGCAGCGGGTTGACGTCTCCTTCCGCTGCAGCCGGAAGGAGGTGGAGTTGCGGGGAACTCTGATCTCTGACAGTCGGGGAAGGTATGTGCAACGGACGCAGACAACCCCCGCTGCTAGCCACACCTCCTTCCGGCTGCAGCGGACGTTGTCTACGCGGATCGCGTAGACGTCAACCCGCTGCCCCGGCAATACAGCAGGAAGCACCGGTAAGTGTGTGTGTGTGTGTGGGGGGGTGTTAAATGGGGGGGAGACAGGAGGATCCAGGTCCCCTGCAGCGGTGCGGGGGATCTGGATCTTAGTCTCATAATCAGACCTCTATTTGAGGTCTGATTAGAAGTTGACCCCGATTAGAAGACGAGGGGTATTCTTCCATAGGGGAGGCAGAAGAAGAGAAGAAAAAAAAGGTTTGTGAAAAGGCACAATCAGAGAGAGAGAGAGAGCAAGACAGAGAAAGTAACAAGAGATGGGACAGCACAACTGTCTACCCCTCAACACGCAGTGTGAACGAGAAGCCTTCGACACCCCAACCCACCCCATTGTACACAGTATGAATAAACGTGTTGGAGTGAGAGAGGCTGTTTATTCATAGTGTGTGCAACGGGGATGATTTAGGGGCAGGAGACTGCTCTTCCATACTGTGTGCGGCTGGGTAGAGTTAGCGTGTGGGAAGATTCTTGTTTATCTTGTGTGGATTAGAGTGAATTATGAAACCAGTAAAACAGTAGTAAAGTAACTAGAAAGTTGTTTACATAGAATAATTGAATTGGCCAAAACATTATTCCTTCTAAACTAAGCTTTCAAGAATGGGGTTGTGCTATATTAGTTCAGCAGACAGAATGTAAGCCATTATCTTAAGCCCCACCAAGTCTGAACAACAATTCTTTCTATAACTATTATATATATTAGATAGTTTGGATTTTTTGGACAATTGCAACTTGGAAGACAAAACTATGAGAAATGTCTTTTGGTGTTTTATTATGATATGATAACGAGGTGATAAGCAGAGATCCACCATATAAGATAATAAACCGTTATGATTTCAGATTAGTTTTTTCCTAGTAAAATCTTTTTTCAAATGACCTCTATTAACAAAACCACATTGGGAAATAGGAAATCAACAAAACTTCAGTCTTCAGGGTGAATGTAATTTTCTTTCTGTTAATTTCTGTACACTATATTTTATAGATGCAAACAAGTAAAACGTGCATTAGAGAATATTAATACTCTAGTGTGCCAGGGGCAGCGAAAATATTCCACAGTGAGGTTTTCTATAATAGATAACTTTTTTAATAACAAAACATTTACGGAAAAAAAGCTGCTATAGTGAACACAAAAGCATTACTTGAAAATAGTAATAGTATTAATTATATGTGGATAAAGAGAAGCTCATGAACTGAGTATTCATTACATAATTCAACAATGCAAATGAAAATCATTACCTTTCATTATTGTCCAATAAAATGCACCACTAATATCCCACAAGCACATTCTTGTTAGCTTAGTTTAGATGGGAAACACTAATAATGTTTGGACCAAATTTCGTGCTTTATGTAAACACATTTGTAATTACTTTATTACTGTTTTAGAAGTTTCATTATTAAATATTACTA
Organism: Spea bombifrons; assembly: GCF_027358695.1. NCBI lineage: Eukaryota > Metazoa > Chordata > Amphibia > Anura > Pelobatidae > Spea > Spea bombifrons. Next base: position 27,932,630 of record NC_071087.1, on the reverse strand, counting down.
ATACTTCATAAAGTGCAAAGGGGAGGTGAACTAGAAAGAAGGACAAGAGACCAATTCCTCCCTAGGCCATTGTGATTTTAAGATTTTAAGCCACTATTTTATTGAGCCAAGCTTTTTCTGTGATTCTATTTACATTTGTATATAAAAACATGGAATTTCTATTGTAGTTTGGGTTTTAGGCTACATTTAAACCCAGAGTACTGGTTGTATAGATAGAGGTATTAGAAGGGAAGTGAATATGCCATTGTACAGAGCACTGGTAAGACCTCACTTGGAGTATGGTACATAGTACTGGTGACCATATCTCTAAAAGGATATAGATACTTTGGAGGAAGTTCAGAGAAAGGCTACTAAACTGGCTCATGAATTGTAGGATTAAATTTACCAAGAACGCTTAAAGGATTTTAACATGTATAGCTTGGAATAAAGATATGACTGGGGGCATATGAAAAAAATCTATTTAAGAGAAGAAAAGCTACCACAATAAGAGGACTTAGTCTTAACTTAGGGGAAACGGTTTAAAAGTTATGTCGGGAAATATTACTTTGCTCAGAGATTAGTGGGCTAAAAGGGAAAACTGACTAGTCTAAGTACAGGCATATGATATGGGGTATTCATTGTACTTTCAAAGTCAGTAGTTAATCCAAGGGCTGGGGCTTGCAGAAGAAGTCAATAGTCAAGCTGAGGCACATCCACAACGTTATAATGTGAGTTTGTGCAACAGAAGATGCCTGACAGATACTGTGCTCAATGACTAAGCACTGGCAAACCAAACTAGTTGATCAAGGTACCAAAGATAAGGTCCTGGCAACTTTGAAAAAATCCAATATATTTCAGGTTTAGCATACTGACCATTCTGATCACCTATGTAATAAAGAATAACGATTTATAAAGATGTATTTTGCAATGACAGTGGTACAGCATTAATCCCATCATTATAAAGCAAGCCAGACACTGACGACGGTACAATACAACTCCCATCATTATATACTAAGCTTGAATGTGGTACAGTAGAAATCCTATCAATATATACTGAGCCTAACAGTGGTAACCCATTATTACATAGTGATCTAGACATACACAGTGATACAGCATAAATCCTGTCATTATATATCCCGACATCGATGGTGGTACAGCATAAATCCTATCACTAAATAAAGTGATCCAGACACAGAAAGTGTTAAGGCATGACTACTATTATTATACAGTGATCCAGACAAAGATGATGACACAGTATGACTCTTATCGTTATACAGTATAGTGAGCCAGACACTGATGGTGGTACAGCATGACTTCTATCATTGTATAGTTATCCAGACACAGATGGTGGTAAGGCATGACTCCTATCATAAAATAGTGATTCAGACATAGGCGGTGGTACAGCATAACTCCTATCATTATATACTGAGTCTGACACTGGTACATCACAACTCCCATCATCACATAATGATCAAGACACAGACAGTGGTACAGCATGACTCATATAATTTTAGAGTAAGCCAGAAACAGTGGTACAGAATAACTCCCATCACTTTATACTGAGCCAAGCAAAGATTGTGGTTTACCATAACTCCCAACACTATATGCTAAGCCAGACATTGGTAGTGGTACACCATAACTCATCATCACTTTAATTTGCATTTAGTTTCTTTTTCACTCTTAGTCACACTGTCTCGTGCTCTCATTCAACACTTTCTAGCATTCTCAGGCTCTCTCACTTTCTCACTCTCTCTTAGTCATTATCTCTGACTCACTCTTTCATGCTCTCTCACACCTTTTAACACTCTCTCTCATTCATAGTCACGCTCTCTCACACACTCAATCATGCTCTATCATACCTAACTCATTTTATTCATGCTCTCTAGCATTTTATCACTCCCTCACACAGTCTCACTTACTCCTATTCATGTTATCCCATTCACTCTCTTGTGCTCTCTCACATTCTCTCACACTCTCACTAATGCTCACCCACACTCTCACAGGCTCTCTCACTTTCTTACTGTCTTGGCGTACCCCATCGCATACCCTCAGGCTCTCTCACTTCCTCACTGCCTCATGCTCTCTCACACTCTCACGCTGTTGTAATCTCTCATACTCTCACCCCCCTTATTCACACTCTCTCGCATTCTCTCATGCTCTCTAACACTCTTAATCATGTTCTCTCGCACACTGATGGTCTCTTACAGTCTCACTCTCTTTTTCTCTCTCAGGATCTCTCTGTTTCTCACTCCCATACGCTCATGCACTCTAATGCTTTCTCACACCTTTAATCATGCTCTTACTCATGCTCTCTCACACTCTCATTCTCATACTCTCACTCACTATTATTCACACTCTCATTTGCTTTCTGACACTGTCACTCATTCTTTCTCAAACTCTCACGTACTCATTATTCATGCTCTCACTCTCTCTCTCACTCTTATTAATGCTCACTCTCCCATGCTACCAGATTCTAGCATTCACTTTCGTGCTCTCTCACTCACACCCTCACGCTGTCTCGTGGTCTCACTCATGGTCTCTCACACTCTCGCTCTCGCTAACAAACTCATGCTCTCTCATACTCTCACTCTTTCTCTTGCTGTATCACACTTTCACTTACTCTCTCGTTTTCTCTCACATTCTCTCACACTCTAACTCATGTTCTTTTACTGTCTTACACTCTCGCTCATGCTCTTTCATACTCTCACTCAATCTCTTATGCTCTCACAGTCAAGCTCACCCTTTCATACTTTCACTCATGTTCTCTTACACTCTCACACACTCTCTCTCTCTCTTAATGTCAACCTACCTTCTCTGTCAACTGCTTCCATGTCCCAGATTTACAATATTTTGCATCAGTGTCATATGGGTGACATCTAGTCTGCTTGTCTTTCCTGCTTTAAACTTTAATCAGTCCTTCATCTTGTCATATTCCACGCATGTTTAAAATCCCTTACTATGTTAACCTATACCACTTCTGATGAGAGATGTTTCTGTTGTCAAACACCTGAGTAAAATAAAACTTCCTTACATTGCATCTGAACATCTGACCCTCTTGCTTTAGGTTGAGGTCCCTTGTTCTAACACTGTTCCTCATGTGAAATAAACTTCCCTCTTGTATATGCCCTTATAAAGTAGAACGTCAAGCACGTCAAGCACATCAAGCATCAAGTATGCATTACATATTGACTACGTATATATATACATATATATATATATATATATATATATATATATACATATATATATATACATGTATGTATATACATATGTATATACTACATGTATATAGATAACATCTTATAATAAACTCCTCTCCCTATCTAAACAAATTGAGAACAATATCAAGTGACATTTATTTCCGAATTTGTGATTGGTCATTTCACAGATTACTTAAAAAATAAATAATGAATTCTCAGTGGGTCTGCAAGTACCCCAGGACATAATGTATGCCACATCACTGGCTATAACATTACTGTGATAAATTACTGATGCCATGATTATGGAGATTATCATTGACTCATCATCAATCACAATTTGTTTCAAATCAATTTCTTTAGCTTTCTTGCATAAACACAAGTTTTCAGTAGAGGGCTTAGTGTGATAAACCAACTTGTACTAAATGAGCAGAATACATTAAACTGTTGCCAAGCGCCATTGGGTACTCTTCAATAACTTTTCAGGATTTAAATGATGCATAAACTTAGGACACCACAAATGATAGAATTAAATTATGTAGCCAAGTGTGACACTCACCTGTTACTGAGCAACCTGCTGGCTGAATTTGGCCACCTTTTCCAAACCACCAAACATTTCCCTTTTTGTTAGGAGCTCCCCGTGACCAATGAGAATAGAGGACTGGCACTTGGTGGGTACCTCAGGCAGAAAGAGGTTTCAGTAGAGAGAGTATTTGCAGAAATAAATTACGAAAAAGAAAGGATTGTGATTGCAAAACAACCCCCTGATTTTAATACTTCTGATTATTATCAAACCTGATTTTAAGGGCCCCGCACCACAGATATCATTCTTTTGAGGGGAGAAGAATGTTTAAGACATTCTGTGCAATGAAAATTACTCAGAAAGTATGCATTCATTGTAAGTAAGTATTCTACCAGTGTAGCAATAAGATACTCTAACAATATATTTAAATATAAGTACAAACTTTAAAAATCACTACATGTTGATGTTCTCTGTCAGTGTCACTTTTAAGTTTGCCTTATTGTGTGGAAAAAAATGAGGATGAAGGTTCCTTTAAGTAACAAGTTCTATTGTGTATTTAAATAGAAATGCTGTATGTAAATAGTTTAATTTTGCAGTTAGGGAAACATATACCTTATAATAACGTATTATTCCTTGTACATGTTCAAAGTGTTAGTGTTAGAGACACTAACATACCTTTTACACCTGAATGAACTCCGTGATTGTTGGCAAGGTAGAGTGAAATCAGTAGTTTAAGGGCAGATACTTTATTTCATTTTTCAGGATACACAGAAAAAAAGATGCTTAACGTAGACTGGGTATTTTGTATTTAAATTAATCACACAAACTAGATATGCAACATTCATATACCCCAACACTTCAGGTGTACAAACTGGGACACATTCATTGGGAACATGGTTATAAGCAGACTGGGCCAGTCTGCAGGAAGGTGGCTGGGGCTGTGCCTTACACCTCATGGGGTAGTGAAGCCAAACACTGTAGTGTGCTGTTATATCCTGGTTCACAGCTTCACTGCATGGCAAGGAGGCCATAAAGAAGTTGTCAAAGGCAGGTCAAAGATCTCCCTGACTGGCCCAGGATTCCCACTGCCAGCAAAAGCAAGATAATGGGGCTACTTAATGAGACAGTGCCCAAGATTGAGGACTGGCCCACAGGAAACAGAATATGTGGGAGGTATAAAGATCACAGGACCATTAAAGGCAGTCTATGTTGCATTTACAGTTGTAATAAGTATATAACACACATCACTCTCCTCTCTGTTTCATATTATTGTACATCTCCTAGTTACCTGATCACTTCTATTTAAATTTTGGTGCTACTGACTTATTTGTTATTTATTGGTGGGAGGGATTACTGGTAGATCTTTCTCCTGTGACAAATGTCTCTTTAGGTTAGCTAGATAATTTTAGTGTCTGTTTGTATGGTACTTGAAATCAGGGACTTTAAACCTTAAATGCTAATGTGTATAAATGCAGAAAGTATACAGACCTGCTTACTGATCACTGAATTGCTACAGTATTTTGCTGTAAAGAGGGAAATGGAAATGTTAGTTGAACGTTGCTGTAATACAATACAGTTAATGGAAATGTGACAGTTCTTAACAGGTAAAAAGTTCAAAGCGGTGTCACTCATAAGTAGTTAAGGTTGTTGGAGGCAGTTACCGATAATAGCTATTTATCTATGTATTAAGATGATATTACATGAATCAGAGGCAATATAGTTGTAATATGAAAATGACGTATTATAAAACTCCGGAGATGACAAAATTGAGTGACAAGTATTTACACTAATTGCATCATCTTCTAGAAGACTCAAATGCGTACTAGTTTTAGATTCATACAGTAATAGTATGATCTGTTGGATTCATGTACATATGATTTGACTATTAAAATTTCTTTAAAGGGGCACTTCAGTGTCCCAGGCAGCCTCCTGAAAAATAATGTACATTATGTTGCTTTCCAAGTACTGTAAAATGCATTATTTAAACCTGTCAAGAAAATAAAATAAACTTAACTTAGGGAGCAACTGCAGCTATACAGCTGTTACTCTTCAACAGCACTGACCTGAGATGCTTCTATGTCACTGTTGCTGTCAGCAAGGCTCAATCAGGAGTGGGCTGGTAATCAATAGGAGTGATTAATCATTGACAGTTACTGGATCAGCCAGGTAAAAAGGTAGAAAAAAATATAGTTAATTATTAATTCAGCTCAACATTTTTTATTTTATAAAATCACATAATTGATACCTTAATACTGTCTGATCACCTATTAGTGACATAAGAGGTAATTGATGTTTGATTGTTCTCACTGATCAATGTCAGTGGCCTACACTAAACATGACCTGATAGAGATTACAGATTTTGTTTTTAATTTTACAATAATCATTTTATTTTTTTTTACATTTTAACTGAATAATAGATATCTGATCACTAACTTTCATTACCCTTTAGGTCACTGATCATTGATTAGTGTCAGTGATCAATAGCCAGTGGCCTAATCTAATCATCATCCCTATCATCAACACTATAAACAAACTCTAATATCTAACTGCACTTAATACTATCACTATTCACTAATAGTACCCCAACACTACCCTTACACTATCTCCTAAACCCTAACCTACCTTTTAGATATTCTGTTAATAAATTGCATGCATTAACCCAGGGAAGGAGAGATAACAAAAAACAATGAAAACAGTTTGCCCCCAAACCAAGGGAAGGAGAGGCACAACATTTAAAAAAAAATGAGACTGCAGGGACTCCAGTATGCAGTCATTACCCTGATACATACACCAATTGTGAAAAGAAAAAACTTAAAATCCTGTCTTCTGGTTAGATTGACTCCAGTGGTTCACCTAGAAAGGTAACTGGCAATAAAAATCAGGTACACATTCCTGGTTTAGCTGTAATATATACATTATGGGGGTTATTTTGGTGTTTAGGGTTAGTTTCACCCCAAATCATGAGGTGCCCCTTCCTGGTTCAATTATATAAAAAAAAATCCATACCAATATTTAGGTAGTCTCTTGTGACTGTGTAACATATGTGATATGCATGTGCTCAGGAAAAGTCAAAGATTCATTTTGTTTTGTGTTTTTGAGTTGTGTATGTGAAACATTTATCCCAAAACATGCCTGACATGTGAAAAGGTAGAGAAAAGAACTCCTGTGTTAGATTTGTGGTTACAGTGGATCACCTCGATGTAGGTAGGTATGTGGGGTATTGTTGAAATCTAGGAGGATTTCTGTGATTATTTTGAGTAATTAACCCACATATGGCAAAAGTGCACAATTCTGATTCACCTGTGCAAATTTCTCAGCTTGAATTTGAATTATGACCATTCATAATTTGGGGTCTCTTCTGGCCATGTAACACGGACATACAACATACAGGTGGTATCGATGTGCTTAGGAGACGCATGAAGTTACATTTTTTTTTTTTGTTGGGTAGTCCAGCATGTAGCATCCATCCAAAAACATGCCTGACATGTGAAAAAAGTATAGCAAAAACTCCTGTGTTTCTATTAGATTTGTGGTAGCTGTCAGCCATCAAGAAAAGTAAGTGGGGTGTGTTTGAAATCTTCAAAGAGTGTAGTTATTTTTGGTTTGTAGCCTCTTTGGACATGATTCAGGGGTTTCCCGTGGCTGTGTTACACTGACATACCACACATATGTGTTATTTATGTGCAGAGGTGACATGAGAGATTCATATTAAGTGTATTTCCCTTGCTACCTTAGGCCAGGATGCAGCATCCCTCCTGACATATGCCTGACACATGAAACAGTTGAGAAAAAAATCTTATGTTCTAGGATAATTCATGGTAACTGATGTGTCTTCAAATATAGTGTTATGTGGGTTATTTTGTGGGTTATTTTGATATTTTTGGATCAGCCCTAAAAATGTCATGGTTTGAAACCACTTTGCACACTCATGATTTCGAGGCATCTTGTGACCCTACGTTTATGTAATATAACACACGTATTATCGCATCATTCAGGAGACTTTGCAGATTCATATGTAATATATTTCCCCCTCATTCTACTCGTGTATGTATCTCTAAATTATATTCAGTACAATATATACCTTTATATCCCAGTGTTGCGTTCTGATTGACGTGTGGGACAAAACAGATAGACTGCTAGAACCAGTGATCTTAGTTTCTTGTGATATATGCTGCAGCTGAGTGTAAGTGTACAGCTCCTTTTTTGTCACTTTTTTATTTTAATTCAAAACGTCCCACTCTGATATCATTTTAACCTGATGTTTCACACTGAGCTTATTAGTGTTGTAATTAAGTAGAATAACTAGATAAATCCTAGATAAAATTCAGGAAATGGTGAGCAGACATAGATGAAATCCTAAAATGTCACAAAAGCAATAGTTTTACAGTTTTCCATGCAGTGACATTCATTTCTATGTTGAAAAGTAGATTCCTAAATGTTTATTTAATTATTGTATTTTTTAACATACTAGACCTGTCTTTACTTAATTTGTCATTATCCAAAAGTTTTATAATATATATATTTTACTTTTCTCATACTGTGATTTCCTAAAGGGCAGTTTATGGGACTGTTAAAAATGAAAGCTGCAAACTTCCTCAGATTACTTTGCAAATCAGTGTGAGAATTGTAAAAATTGGTATTATTATAAGACACAGCTTTGGGACATCTGGATCTCAGCTTGTTGCCATCACCCATACTGTTTAATTATATTATAACCCAACATGTTTTTAGTGTAAATGTATGAATCTTTGTTTATATTTGAATTCAAAGTACAGTATTAGCTGAAAATAATTTTGCAGAGATTGTGCCGCACTGTCTGACTTATAGCTCTAATGACAGAGGTTTGCAGTGCTCTGAGTTTGCTTATGTTTACTGATTTCTAGTGGGAATACAACTCAAGCCATATGTAGTATGGAGTTTATGATGAAATGTGATCTAATCATTGAAGCCCAAAACTATTTAAAATTATATAAACAGATGTGGAATGCAGTTTTTTTTAGTGATATTTATTTCAGATTTCTAGAAGTAGATTTGGAGCTTGTTTATATAATCAGTGAAGTTTCATAAGGCCAATTGTTAGTACCAATAGTTACTACTTAAAAGAGTATTGTCTTGTAGCTACTGGGAGCATGGGCAATAGGGAGTTTTGTGAGATGGAATTCTAGAGCACTCGTTAAGAAATGTTAGGTTAACACCTGTGCACAAAAAGCCTCTGTTAAAGAAGGGGCTACATATAAGACTGATTCTTTATTAGTGGTGTTATAAACATTGTCAACACTCAACTGCCACATCAATTAGAGTCGCTTATCTGAAGTGAAGGTAGTGTGAAGCAGAGGTCTGGAAGAGAATAAGAAAATCATATTCAAAGTAATGATCTGTGGAATATGTTCTAACAACAAATGATTGGGAATGACATGACACGGACTATGTATGGGTTGCACAAGTGCTGGCATTCAAATGTTGTACCTTTTTCTTTCTAACTGTAAAATATGACTGATGCGTAGACTCTTTATAATCCTTACTTTGGACATATTATTATTATTATTATACCAACACACTTCTTTGAGAATATTAATAAAATCAGGAGTGAGTAAAGAATTTGCATACAAGCTCTTGCAAGCCTTGTAACTGAATGGGAAATATGCCTTTGAAAGCCATTTCATTAATTCATCCCACATCTTATGTGTCAGGAAACATAAAAACACTTAAGGACATTTAAGAGCCATTTGGCCCATCTTGTCTTCTTATTTTTTCTTGCTGTAAAAAACCTCAAACGTCATTTGATCCGTATTGTCTTAAATTCAGAGTAGCCATATGGCTATCCTATTTTAACAACCTCATTGTATAGTGTAATTACAGATATAGTATATAGAATACAGTTCTGCCATCTTTTTTTCAATGTAGTACTTTTAGATAACTATACTTTTCAGATTAATAAACTGTATAGCATATAGACTGTTAATATAGCCAATTAAACATTCCATTAATGGATAATTTAATATGAATGTTGGGTGCCAAACAAAAGTTAATTTATATAGTTTTATTATCTTTTATCTATTATCTTAAAATCTCACTTTCTTAATTTCTTTAAAATCTCACTTTCTTAATTTTGTCTCATATCACTATTTCCTAAAACCCAACCCTGTGTACCTATGTAAACCACCTGTATGTTACATGGGAATTATGTATATATTTTTTTTTTATTTAATCAATGTTTTCTACAGTTTGGGGTTTTTTGAATCACATTGTCAGCATCATTTACCGGGCTTGGAATTATAATGCAATTAGTGCGCTGTAGCATCCTTAGAGATAATTTTGTTACTATATCTGTTAAAAATGTATATATTGTTAGTTTTCATAAAACTCTTAAGTGTGGCACTACTTTTTTAATAGCAGCATACCCATTTGTAATTTGCTGAGCATTTCTCTTTGTTCTCCTTTTCAAAAAGATGAAGGCAGGTTTATGATGAATAGCTTGACAGCCCTTTACTAAGTACGTTATAATAAAAACGGGAAAACTACTGAGGCATGTTAGAAAGCCTGTTAGCTAAAGCATCTTTGCATAACAAGAGTTCTTCATGTGAATGTTACCATAGCACATAGGTTTCAATTCAGCATTTTATAGCTGACGTTTGCAATTGATTTGGGAATAATGCCAAAGCTTAATTTGCTCTGGGTTTATATTTCCACCTTCATCCTAAAAGCCCTGCCCAGAGGAGGAAAGCCATTGTTATCTCTCTGCTACTGAACAAATCTTGACGTGTCAACTTTGCTAAATGTTACATAAGATAAACTAATGTCTTTCGGCAGTAGTAATGAGGATTTTACAGTTTTATGACAGATGTAATCAAAAGGTTTTCAACGGAACACATATTAAAACACACTATTCTTGTGTATTTCTGATTTTTTTGTTTTAAGCCAATTTCTCAAATGGAAAAATATGGCATTTACTTGACATATTTTTTGCTGAGACGATTTTGGTGTATTACTAATCCATTGGCTATTAAGTGTGGGTATGCATGTATGTGTAGTGCTGTATCGTGTCAGAAAGAAGAAGGATGGGGAACAGTATTAAAAAGGGGCTTGATAATATATAAGAGGATAGATGAGGGAGAAAGGAGAAATATATGGAGAAAAGAGGATATGAGATAAAGTGCAAAGAGAGAGAGAGAATGAAGGATGGTGAAAAAGAAGAAAGATAATGGGAAAATGGGATGATACTGATAAGGGGAGGAATAGGGAGAAAAGGGAGAAATAAAGAGGAGATAAAGTAAAGCGTCAATGTAAAATGGGAGGGGAGATAAAGTGAAATGCGAGAGATGAGATATAGAAAAACAGGAGAGACAATGACAAAGAAGGGATCAAAGAAAAGGAGGAGAAATAAAAGTGAAAAAGCAGAGGTAAGGAGTAAGGAAATAGATAGAGCGAAATGAGGAGAAATAAAGAGAAAGAGGGGATAAAGAAAAAAAACAGGAGGCAAAAATAGGAAAAAGGGTGAGGTAAAGAGAAAAAGAGGGAGAAAAGGAAGAGAGCAGAAGGGAGAGAAATGGTGGAGAGATAATGGGAGAAAGGGTGAAAAGAAGGAGGAGAAATAAAGAGAACTGGAAGGGATAGCGAAAAGGAAAGAGAAAATGAAAGGATCAAGGAGAATGGGAATGATACACAGGAATGGGGACATGAGAAGGTGGAGATATTGGCAAAAGGGGTATAGATAATGAGACAGGAGGACAATTATGAGAAAAGGGAGAAAAGGTGTGTTTGTGTTTTGAAACGGTTTGCATGTTAGGGCAAGTATGTCTAAGGACAAGCAGTTGTATGGATGCAAGGCAATTGTAAGCCAGGAGGTTTATGTGAAGGGGCAAGTGTGAATGTGTGTGTTTATGGTCAGGCATTTTAAGGGTAGTGTATATGTGTGTATTATGACTCCATTAATGTTCCTGTTTTTTATTTGATCTATATATTTAGTGCTGAATTATCTTTTTTCAGTTGATCAATACTTGCAATGATGTGTTTCCATTTGATCTATACCAAAAGGAAAAAGGTTGTTATCAATGCAGAGGCAGGCAGGTCATATGTATGTGCCCCAAATGCAGGGCACAAATGGGACAGGGCACAGTGGTGAAACCAACATGGCGGAAAAACAAGGTTTTACCTAAGGTGGAGAAAACCCTTGACCAACCATCCCTAAGCCCCCACCCATCCGCTCAATAATTGTTGTGGGGCATGAAGCCAGGAAGTTGCCGTCACATGGAGAAACAAAGGTACAGTCTTGTGAAGTCTTCAGCCAGATAAGCTGGCGACCTGTTTAGGAACAAACAGCTTTGTGGTGCTATCTTTGTCCCAATGGGGAGCTATTTGGGGACAGAGTTGGCTCAGGGAAGTTGTTTGGGCACATAGATGGCACTATACAGCTGTTTGTTGACAAAGATTGCAGATACAAGCTATTTGGCATAAAGATGGCACTGTTAAACTGTTTGGGTGCAAAAATGGCACCGTTAAACTGTTTGGAGACAAACATGGCAGAGACAAGTTTATGGAGGACAAAGATGGCACGGATAAGCTGTGTGGATGCAAATATGCCACTGATGAGTGGTTTGTAGACAAAGATGGCACTGACAAATGACAAGCTGTTTGGGCACTTTAGGTGCTTTGCATAAGCTGAATTGAGTCTCAACTATATATGTTTACATACACTGTCTAAAATGGGAAAAATTGAGCTCCAGACACTTGTTACCTGTAACAGGGAGGTTCCAGATCAATCTTGAGGGGGAACTTAATGTTGAGTGATCTTTTTTTCTCCCCCATGGACTGATCATGACCCGTGGGTTGTCAGGAACTGGTTCCATACAGACGACTGTAATGAATCAGCACGCCCAAAGATCGAGTTCAGGAGTTCGGTATGCAGGGCGGAGTCACAGGACAGGGCAGGGAAATCCAGGAATGGATTGAAGCAAAACAGAGAAACTATAGCAAGATTGAGATATGCAGCTCCACAGCTTGGTTAGAATGTGACATGGCTATGGGCTTTATTTTTTTTAAAAGAAAAGTTGGATTACGAAAGGGTGTGGGACCATAAGAGGAAGGAGTGGAGTTTATAGAGGAAGGGGTGAATCATAAAAAAAGGAAAGGGTTAGGGGAGCATGAGTTTAGTCAGGCCTAGGGCAGCAGAAAACCTAAATACACTAATGTATGTTGTCTGCGTCCATCGCGCAGACCTTCCCCGGCTGTCAGAGATCAGAGTTCCCCGTGATCTCTGACAGCCGGGGAAGGTCTGCGCGATGGACGCAGACAACCCCCGCTGCTAACCGCACCTCCTCCCGGCTGCAGCGGAAGTTGTCTACACGAATCGCGTAGAGCTCTACACGCTGCCCGGACTATGCACCGGGGACTCAGAACTCCGGTAAGTTTGGAGGAGGGAGGGGGAGGGAGTGTTAAATGGGGGGCATAAGGCATTTCTGGAGGCAGAGTGCTCTGTGAAATGCCTTTTAACCCCCTTAATGCCACTCTGCCTCCAGAAATGCCTTTTAACCCTCTATACGCCACTCTGCCTCCTGAAATGCCTTATACCTCCCTATATGCCACTCTGCCCCATAATATGCTTTTTAACCCCCTTAATGCCAGAGTGGCATATAGGGGTATAAGGCAATTCTGGAGGCAGAGTGGCACATAGGGGTCAAAAGGCATATCATGGGGCACAGTGGCATTTAGAGGGTTAAAAGGCATATCATGGGGCACAGTGGCATATAGGGGTTATAAGGCATTTCTGGGGCAGAGTGGCAAGCCAGGGGGCAGATGTGCATAACTGGTTGAAAAAAAAGGAAATAAAACCAAAATATTTTTCTCAATCGTAGATTTTATTAAAATAAAAATGTTCACATAGTTTACATGAATTAACATTTACTGGTAAAGCTTTTTTCTATAGGGTCATCTTATATTGAGGCTTTTTCTTTTTTTCATAAATTAATATTCAGATTTTGGGGGGTCATCTTAAAATCAGGGTCGTCTTATAATCAAGCAAATATGGTATTTAAAAAGGATGCACTCGCACATATCTTCTAGGTGCAATCTAAACACATTCTGCTCACTGGGTACACAAGAAAAGAATAGAAAGTTGCAAAGAAAAAAAATACAAAAAAAAAATTGTGTCAAAGTACTACAAGATTATAAATCAGGTATTAATCATGTTGCAGTATATTTTAACACACATGAAAAGCCTTGACTAAAACAAGTCTCATAAATTAAATTTAGTAAACAAAAGACTATACAGTTTAACTTCGAACAATAGTGTTAATCAAGAATACTAGAAAGAAAAAGACATTTGTTCATTAAGGCCACGGGGAGCAGCAGTGTCCAGAGTCCTTACCCAATAGCATTCACCTCGAATTGGTAAGCAAGATCTATCACCTCCTCTGTGTAAAACAAGGATATGGACCACTACAATGAAATTTAATTTTGATAAACGGTGGTCTGAATTTCATCACAATATGCAGTCATAATAAATGATCTATGACCATGAGTACATTTTCGTCAAGTAGATCAGTTTTGCCAATGTACAATTAACCACATGGACATGAGATCATGTAAATAGCAAAGTCTGTGGTACATTCTATGTCTGGTCAGATATTTTTTGCCCAAATGTGGATAATCAAACTGTGTGCTGGGAACCATGTCAAAACATGGAACACAATTTCAACATCTAAAACATCCTTTCTTACAGTAAGTCACATTTGCATCTCATTTGACCTCACAAATGCACTTTTGGCTAAATGGGCACAAATTCTCAGACACACAATCCAAATCTTGGAAAGGCTTCCAAGAACACTAGGATCAGAGTTGCAAGGGAGAGTTAACTCCATATTGATTACTGTGATTTTGAAATGGGATATCCAACAAGCTCATATAGGTGTGAGGGTCAAGTGTCCACATCCTTTTGTTCTTATAGTATAGCTAGATAGAAGCAGACAGATAGATAGACAAATAGACAAGCAGATTGGTAACTAGATCGTTTTCAGTCATGTGTAATGGATGTTTTTGTGCATATAAACATGTTTTCATATTTACATATTCTGTTTCTTATCAATTTTTATACATTATTGGGATTCATAAAATTTCAGTTCACAGAAAACCTATATCTCACCAGTCAAAAAAACATTCTTTACTAATTCCTGAACATTTTAGGACTATTAATAGCACTTTATGTCATTGGCATCAAACTGTTTTCATTGAACGCAAGAAGAATGAATATTTTATGTCCATAGCTTTTGAGGAACATTACATCTTTCGGTCTTAAAACAGTATTCATGCATGCATGTCAATCAGTGGTCCTTAACAGATGTAAAATGCATCTCGTCTCCTTGTCATTGAAAAATGTAAGGATCACAAGATACTGTACATCTAAAATATTCATCATGTAGACAAAAGTCTAGGGTATGGAAAGAAATTGCTGAGCAATGCTGACAGCTCTTATGTTACTTTTTTTTACTTCTATTGAATACTTTGAGAATATTTAAAATCACTGTAATTTGTCTAAATATATTTGACAGCTAATACATCTTTATAAGATCACGCTCTAAAATAATTTAGCGTTGTTTAGAAGTCTCACAATATAATCTATAATTAGTACTTTTAAAATATATAATGCTGTTAGACTAAACTTCTATATAAAAAAAAAAAACTGTTTTAACATGGAGACATTGTAACCACTAGGGGATAACTCTACTGATCAGACATGGCATCTTGCACCTTGAAATTGACTTCTCGCTTTTGTTTTTCAATTATTTTTACTTATGTGAATGTTTTTTCACCTCTCTCCCTCTTTTTTCTTTCAAGCTATCCACTTTGGGATCCTTTAGTGTTTTATATTTGATCATGCAGACCCTTTACTATTTTAGTAGCCCTCCTTCGAATGCTCTCTAATATGTCAATGTCCTATGGAGATAGGGACTCCAGAACTTCAGAGTCAAACGACATACCAAGTACCACTGCAGAAAGCAGTTTCAACACATCATCGGAGCCAGATCAATTTATCTCCATCCAAATAGTCCTCTCCTATTGTCTCACTTCCCCCTCATCCACCGACTAGATTGTAAGCTCGCACAAGCAGGGCCCTCTTCTCTTTTGCACCAGTTTGTTATTGTATGTGTTTGTAAATTGTTCTACTGACTGTAACAGTGCTTTGGAATCTGCCGGCACTTTATAAATAAATGTAATGCATGTAATGTAACTCCACACAATACTCTAGGTAGGGTCTAATGAGTTGGTCCCCCTTTTTGCAGCTCTAACAGCTTCCACTCTTTTGGGGAGGCTTTATGAGTGAATTTGTGCCCATTCATCCACATCATTGGTTCATCCCAAGGGTGTTTGATGGGGTTGAGGTCAGGGCCTTGTGCGGGTCAGTCAAGTTCTTCCGCACCAAACTCATCCAACCATTCCAGTCATGCTGGAATAGAAAAGTGCCTTCCCCAAACTGTTCCCACAAGCTTGGAAGCATAGCATTGTCCAAAATGTCTTGGTTTGCTGAAGCATTACGATTTCCTTCACTGGAAAAAAAGGGGCCTAGCCTTGATTTCAATAATTAAGAGTTGTCTCCCAATACTTTTGTCTGTTGGTATACACTCTTAGATCACGATTTGGCTTTGCTTGCTATTGTTATTACAATAAAGGTGTTTTGCATTTTACATTTTGTGTCTGTATGGTTCCTGGTCCCTAACACCTACAGAAGAAACGCAAATAATAGTATGAGTTTATCATGAAAAGTTATAAATGTTACTGGACCAGCATTAGAAAATGTGGTATGATTTGCAGGTAGGGGTTTTGCAGTGACTAAAAGTAATACTTCAGTGACTTATGAAACAAGTGCTGCTCGACAATGCAATTCCAATAGGCATTTTTTTGTTAACCTAATTACCTTCTAGAACATGGGGCATTTTGGCCGTCTTTAAGCGAATAACCACTGAAAAAGTGATTGTCCCCGTTTGTTTTTTTTTGGCATAACCTTTGGTTTGTATAATGTCATCCTCCTGAATAGTGAGACACAAGGAACTTAGGGAAGAACTAGGCTCACTCAAATTATGGATGCCAAATCGCTTCCCCATTTTGTGTACTATGAGTGTACTCAGCTGTAATTCCATTCTCTTGGAGAAAGTCAGAGATATGACTGAGAAAGATTTTGGCCATTAGAGTACATCATATGGTAAATCCCTGAAAAAGACCAATTAGCATCATCAAGTGAAACACTACATTGTCTTTTGGCTTGGACCAGTATAGCCCTTCTATCTGTGCTGTTCTACAGCTGTAAACTTACATCTCTAAGGGGAAGCTACTGAAGCCAACTCTGCTTTGAATACTTAAAAGCTGCTTTCCAATAGTATACATTCATCAGAGAGTTGGGGTAACAGGTGTCATAGGACCTGGTCAAGTGTTTGTTTAGTTTGTTTAGAACAATATCCTCTGACATCCCTCTAAGGCATAGGTTTTTAGATTTAGTCCACACTTTTTCAGGTGCAGAGATCATATAACAATGTTTTGATATCCCCTTTTGCATCAGACACAGCACTCAGTTTGTTATCTGTACTAAAATCACTCTCCTCCGCAAGACCACTAGCTCGGTCCCGGAATTAACTGCTGAGCACCGGCATATGAAGTCATATGCCGGCACTCAGCAGTGAAGCAGCTTCCACCGCAGGACCTCTGCACTACAAAGTGAGGAGAGAGTAGATAGTGAGAAGGGGGAGAGTAGATAGTAAGAAGGGAGGGAGAGGGGGTAGATAGTGTGAGGGGAGAAGGGTAGATAGTAAGAAAGGGGAGAGGGGGTAGAGAGTGAGAGAAGGGGGGAAGGGGGTAGATGAGAAAGGGAGGAGAGGTAGCTAGTGAGAAAAAGGGGTAGTAAGAATATTGAAATAAATAAAGAGTGAGATGAGTAAGAGAATGAATTAATGTGTGAATGAATTGTGTGAATTAGTGAGAAAACTAATTAATGTGTGGATCAATTGTGTGAGTGAGAGAATGAATTAATGTGTGGGTGAGTTGTGTCAATAGGTGAAAGAATGAAATTAGTGTGGGAGAATTGTGTGAATGAATTAGAGAATGAAATAATTAGTGTGGAAGAATTGTGTAAATGAATGAGAGTGTTGATTAATGTGTGAATGAATTGTGTGAATAAGTGAGAGAATTAATGAATTTGTGAGAATGCATTAATAAATATGTATAAATGATTTGTGTGAATGAGTGAGAGAATAAATGATTGTGTGCATTAATTATGTGAATGAAAGTGTGAATTAATGAGTGACTGTAAAAGTGTTTGTGTGTATCATTGATGTATACCTTATTTGTGGAAAGGCAAAGATGGCACAAGCAGGGTGTTTAAGCCTTGAGGACCAAGATGGCACAGTCACGGTGTTTATGGGACAAACATGGCACAGGCCGGGCTGTTTGGGGACAAAGATGGCAAGTCTTATGTGTGTAATCTGGGTGCTGGTCAGGTTGTATGTGGGCAGTGTGGATGCCAGGGCTGGCTTTGGGGTGTGCAACCTGTGATATATGCCTGTAATTTAGAGGGTTTTATCTATACCTTTAATGCTGAGTTTATTGTGATTTCCAGTAGACTAGGGCGCCGGCCAACTCTCCGTGTTCGTCTTCATGGGGAAAAACATCTTTGTATTCCACAAATTTTCGCCCGTTCCTGTGTTCGGTTCAGGCGAGTATTCGTGTACATTCTTCATGTTCATTTATTTCTTAGGTTTTTGCCGTTTTTTCTAGAAGGGGTTAATACGGGGTTAACGTGGTACACACTATGCTGCAGCTTTGGCGCCAGGATTTTAAAGGTAAATTTTTTACATAAATTTGGGGTCTAAAAACTGGGTGCGTCTTATACAATGGTGGTAGATTTTTACCAGAAATAGTCATCTGCTCAGCAGCATCTCTTGTTCCGTCAGGGCGACACAGGAACCCAGTTGAGTCACGTGAATGTACATCACATCACATGACTCCGCTCTGTTCCTGTTCGAGCAACGCAGAGGGAAACAGCGGCCCCCACGGAAGTCACCAGAAGATTTGTCGTTCAGGTAAGGGTGGAGGAGTAAATCAATAAACATATGTGTGATAGCATGGATCCGTGTGTAGGGGGCACAGGGAGGCTGAAAGTGATGTGCATGTACTGGCTGCCTGAGCATGATAGGAGAGTGATTGTTAACAATTGCTAGCAGCTAATATCAATCACACTCCTATGATCCCCAGGCAGCCAGTACAATATTTCGGGAAATACGGCATGTGTTTTCATATGTATCAACAAAAGCTAATTGGAATGAGGAGTTAGCAAATCTGGAGTCCACTCAATACAATAGGATTGGAGGTGTATTTTAGAGCTACTTTGGCAAAATGCTATTTTGCTATTCTCAAGAAGTATCTGCTGATGTGAACCATGTCTCACAAAAAATAAATCTCAGAAGACCAACGCTGAAGAATTGTTGATTTGCATTAAGCTGGAAAGGGTTACAAAGTAACTTCAAAGAGTTTACATATCAGTCCATGATTAGTCAAATTGTTTTTAAATTATGATTTAGTACCAGGTACCATGGTTACTTTCCCTAGAAATGGTCACCAGGCCAAGATGACTCCAAGAGCACAACGCAGAATGCCCAATGAGGTAAAAAAAAAGAAAGCAAAAGACTTGAAGGGAATAATTGGAACTGGTTAACGCCTCTATTTATCAGTTTACCGTATGCAAAACATTTTACAGGCATGGAGTTCATGGCAGGACACCACAAAGGAAGCAGCTACCCTTCAATTTAACATCACTGCTTGAAAAGAGCACCTAGATACACCATAACACTACTGAGTAAATCTTTAGTGAGCTCATGGAACTAAGGTTGAATTGTCATGAAGGATATGCAGCACTAAAAAGGACACCGCATCCCCACTCAATGGTGAAGTATGGTGGAGGGAGCATCATGATTTAGGTCTTCTTTGCTGTCTCAGGGCCTAGATAGCCTGCCATAATTGAGAGGATAATGTATTCCTAAGTTTATCAAAGTATCAAAGAGGATAATGTCAGGGTAGCTGAAACTCAGTAGAAGTTGTGTAATGCAGCAGGACAATTACCCTGAATATTAAACTAAATATACGGTTTAAAAAAAGAAAATATGCATTTTGCAGTGGTCCAGTCAGAGCCCAGACCTTAACCCATTAGAGATGCTGTGGAATAATCTCAAGAGAGCCATTCACACCAGACATTTTAGGAAAATATCTGAGCTTAAGCAGTACTGTAAGCAAGAATGATCCAAAATCACTCCTGGTTGTGCAGGTCTGATCTGCAGCTACCAAAAGCAGTTGTTTGATGTTATTGCTGCCAAAGGAGAATGGTTAATGGAAGAGTTCACTAATTTTGCCACTGTATATGTTTCAATCACATTGTTACATGTAAAGCATTATCTCTGACTTTACAGTGAAGTACTGTTTTTTTGATATAATGCTTTGGTTCCAAGGAACTATTTTGTTTTACATTAACATGTGTGTTATCTAGGGCTTTGATAGAAGCAATTGTATAATTGTCAAGTTTTTCATTAACAGGTGCTTATTAGACATCATTAACATTTGTTAATGAAAAACATTAAGAGCTAAAAACGGTCTAAAATATAGTCAACTGAGAACAAAACACTTAATGACTTCTTTTATATTGGTTTTGCCTACTCAGATAGCTATAAAACATGTTTTAGTTTAGTTTTGCCATTTAAAAGAGAACTATATTTAAAAAAGAAATAATAAGGTTGGTAGCAGTTATTTGTTTATTACTGTTTAGTCAACAGTACTTAATGAAGCTTTCCAAAATGCAAGAAAAATAGTTTGCTGGAGAATTGTGATTTGAACTCCCTAATCTTCACTATTCATTGTACCGACACTGGCAGGTTTCTCCAATAACAAGGTCTGAGCTTGCATAATGCATTTGTACGGGTGTCTCAATCTCTCTTCTTTCTTTTTATCTCTCTCCTTTTGTCCCCATCTCATTATCTCTTTTTCTTTCTATCTCTCCTATTATTTTGGTGCCCCACCATCTTTACCTTGTCTCTCCCCCAGTAACTCACATATGCAATGGCACAAATTTTTACACACACTCTAACATTTTCACATATTACATATTCACTCCAACACACATTCACACATACTCACTAACATGCACTTATACTTACACATCCATACTCACACAGACACCCATACACATTAACACATACACAGACTTGAATACACATCCATGCTCATATATACACACATCCTTGCTCAAATGCACACACATCTGGGCTTACAAGCACATACATATACATAATGTTCATACGGACTTGCCCATACATATATTAATGCATGCTTATTGCTCACACAGACACACACATACATGCATACTCACAAGCACTTATACAGTGCCCTCACCCTCTCCCTCCATCCATCACTGACCGCTCATACATCAACTGCAGATTTTCTTTGCAAGCAGCCCACCGTGACCCTTGCTGTGTTCCCGCCTCCCTAGGCCAGTCCAACATTTATTCACAAAGGGCTGGCTCAACTTGTACTGTTCAGGGCTGGTCAGACAGATCCTTTGAAAACAAAGTTAGGTCTGATGGGGGTGCAGGAGCAGCAAGCAGGGCCGGCCTTTGGGGTGTGCGAGCTGTGCGGCCGCACAGGGCACCATGGCAGCAGGGGCGCCACTAGGTGACCACATGTCCCGGATTGCCCGGGTTCTGTGCAGCCTAATTGAAACACCGTCCTTTTTTTTTTTAATTGACGCGGAGGAAAGAGAGGGCGCCCCTCCATCCCCTCCGCAAGGCATCTAGCTTGATTGCGGTGCCGGCATGTCATGCTGAGTGCCAGAATATGACATCATATTCCTGCACTCAGCAGTCAAGAAGCACACACCACGGCAGATCATGGAGACAGAGGCCTTGTGATCTCACTGCAGGACTTCTGCAGTGAACTACAAAGGGGGACAGGGGTCAGAAAGGGGGGAAAGGGGGTAGATAGTAAGAAAGAGGGTAATAAGAATATTGAAATAGTGTGAGAATGAGAGAGAGGGAATGAATGAATTAGTGTGTGGATGAATTGTGTGAATGAGTGAGAGAATATATATCGACAGCAGGGTCTAATATTTATATATATATATATATATATATATATTGGGAGCAGGGGCTAATATTTATATAAATTGGCAGCAGGGGCTAATATTAAAGAAATTGCCAGTTCAGCTGTTATTTTGAAATCATATCAAGGTCTTAACTTCAAAGAGATAATTACATATTATGTAGTTTAAAAATGCATGTCTAACATATATATATATACACCTGTGTATTCATACACTTCATAGTGTGTCCCTGAATGGCAGAAATAAAATATGGTCACCCTAGGCGCCAGGCGCCGTACTATCACCAAGGCCATTGCCGTGCTGAGGCGGATGCATGGTGTGGAGAGGAGGTAGAAAGGTAGAGAAAAGTGAGAAAGGTAGAATAGATAGTGAGAAAAGGGATAGTAAGAAGTAAGCAAAGATGGCACATGCAGGGTGTTTATGGGACAAAGATGGCAAAGGGTGGGCGGTGTGTGGACAAAAGATGTTTTATGCTGGGCTGTTTGAGGACAAAGTTGGCTCAGGCTGGGCTATAATTTGTGTGTAATCTGTACTTCATTGGTTGATGGCAGACGAGCCCCCCGGTTGGTGACCAATAGAGTCGCTTGTACAGATTTTTAAAATCCTGGTGCCGTAACTTGGCCGGAAGAGACCACTGGTCTCCCCGCTCCAAGAGTTAAAAGTCTGTATGAACTACCAATAAAGTCGCTTGTATGGACCATTAACTGTTGGAGCAGGGAGACCATGGTCTCCCCAGGCCAAGTTGCACCATCAGGAGTTAAAAAGGCCACTACTAAGTTTGCGGCTTTGTTTCTCATTTGTTTATGGCTCCTACTAAGTAAAAATGATGTCAGCAACCTTATATGACTATGTGTGCCGCTTCCACTTCTAAATGCAAATGAACCTGTGTAAAAAAAAATAAAGTAAAAAACTCATGCTGTCAAAACTATCAATCACAGGTATAATAAATTAGACTGTGCCTCCACTTTAAGTCATGATTGCTTTAGCTACTTCTATCTATCAATCACTTATTATGTACCCTCCTGCACTCAGTACTTTCCCACTTTACATGCTGAAAAATCATCAAAATGGGTTGTAGCGGAGCCAAAACAGACAAACAAATGAACAAACCCAGGGCCGGTCCAAGGCAAAATGCCGCCTGGGGCGAATTTTAAAATGCCCCCCCCTATCTACCCTTCCTCTCCCTCCGTCCCTGCCACCCCCCCATTATCTTCCCCCCCCCTTATCTTCCCCCCCCCCCTTGTACTTACCTTTCAGCAGTCCTGAAAGAGAGAGAGGGGCGCCGAGCGGGAACTGACAGCTTGGTAAGCGAAAACCACTCGGCGCCCCTTCAAAAGTGCCGCCTGGAGCGGTTGCCCCACTCGGCTCCATTGTCGGGCCGGCCCTGAACAAACCCCTTTACAAATATTCAGAAGTTTCATGTTTATTTTGTTTTGTTTCAATGGGTGTGCATCCTCGCATACTAAGATTGGTACAAATGCACAAGTTGGGGAAAATTCATTAAAAAAAGAAATGTGTTTGGATTAAAATGCACAAGTTAACTTGAATACAGGTTAACTATAGAATCTGCCTACAGTACATAAGGGAACTTTTATAAGGATACGACATCCTGATAAGGGTCTTTTTAGTTTTTAAACCTAGAACCCCCAGGGAATACAAGCGCATTGGATTTATACTCCTATTGCAATTTTCTTCCAGAATGAGGATCTCTACATTATTAATATACAGGTAAATGTCAGCATTCTGTTTTGTATATTGTAAAAAAAAACACCATAAACACCAATGAAATGGAACAAGAAACTTAAAAGAACAAGGAAATACAAAGTTAACCAAACAACTCAATAAAAATAGATTTTTTGGTGAAAATATATTTTTAAAAAATTAATCTGGGGCACAAACACACATTATTTAGCAAATAGTAACTTTTGAAGCATAATACGTGTTTAGGTTGTAACAACATACAACTATGCTACTGAAAATCAGAATAGTTCATAAAACATACAAAATCAACAACACTAGATATTCTCAGCCTTCCAATATGTGTGTTTATAACCTGAGGTTTTTATATAGGACTGGAATTGACTACTGCACAGTATTTTTTTTTAAATAATGATATTTCATTTTAACAGGTATTAACACCAGACTACAATTTAGCCTGCATTCACTATAACATCTAAAACATTGCATAGCATTTTCCTGACAATTCCACAGGGGGTAGTTTAAGGTTGTGTTAGGGAATGTCTAGTGTCTTTGACACCAGAGGTGTGAAAAAATAAAGAGCCAAGACAGCAGTGTAGTTAAAGAAAATGAGTAATTAGGCTGTGGTGTATGAGTATAAAAGGTATTGTTACCTGGAAAATGTAGCAGCTAGAAAGCAAGGCTTTTTTGTAATTTTACAGATGAAAATTAAGGAAATGGATCTCAGGATACATGTGAGTTTATCAAGGCAGAGGTTCTACTTTAGTTGTCTAAGGTAAAGACAAATAAGTCAATGGGGCCCTGATCGGATCTTGTTGGTAAGATATGTCTTGTTGCTGACGACATAAATATTTGCAACAGGGTTGATGTTCCTGGAGGGAAAAGCCAAATGGCAAATGATTTAGGTAAACTGGAAAAATGGTCAGAGCTGTGGCAACTGGTATTTAATGTGGATAACTGCAAAGTAATACACCTAGGGCATAAAAACCCAAGGACAGAGTATAGGATACTAAGGGGTAGTTATTTCAGAGGATTTAAAGGTAGGCAGACAATGCAGTAGAGCAGCAGGAGATACTAGCAGAATGCTTGGTTGTATAGGGAGAGGTATTAGCAGTAGAAAGAGGGAAGAGCTCATGCCGTTGTACAGATCACTGGTGAGACCTCACTTGGAGTATTGTGTACAGTACTGGAGACCGTATCTCCAGAAGGATATAGATTGGTTGGAGAAAGTTCAGAGAAGGGCTACTACTGGTTCATGGATTACAGGATAAGACTTATCAGGAAAGGTTAAAGGATCTTAATGTGTATATAAAGCCTGCAAGAAAGAAGTGACAGGGGGATATGATAGACACATTTAAATACCGTATTTGCTCGATTATAAGACGAGGTTTTTTCCAGAGCAAATGCCCCTCGTCTTATAATCAGGGTCGTCTTATAATCAGACCTCAAATAGGTCTGACTATGAGACTAAGATCCAGATCCCCCGCAGCGATGCAGGGGACCTGGATCCTCTTGTGTTACGCCCCCCCAACTTACCGGTGCTTCTGAGTACCCGGTGCTTAGTCCGGGCAGCGTGTAGAGTTCTACGCGATTCGTTTTCAATAGGTTTAGGGACCGCCCATTGTCCTTAAGGGGTTAAAAGGAGAAATACTACCACAACAAGAGGGCTTAGTCTTAAGCTAGGGGGCAAAGGTTTAAAAGTAACATCAGGAAATATTACTGAAATAGTGGATGCATGGAATAGGCTTCCAGCAGAAAGATTTTAATGTTTTATCGTGGTGTACAAAATACTATGTGTATAGGGTAATAACTTTTAAAGCTTTGTTGAGTCCAATATGGGTTCAAGCCCTGCATCTCTTCAGTTATTTCATTAAATTAAACATCATGAAAGGTTCCCCCAATGCTCATCAACTTGTATATGTATATTTATGTGTGAGGCTTTAGAGTGACTGTGAATGTGTAAGTGTTGGAGATGCGTGTGTATGTGTACAGGTAAATGTATGATGTTAGTGTATGTGTGTGAATGTATACATGCATACATCTTTATGCGCTAGTTCCAAAATGTGTGTAAGCGCACAGCTTAGAGGTAACATTGCCTGAAACATAGTTTTAACACATACTATGAGCAACTTATGTGAAACATTCTTTTCAAGACAGAAGTTTGTTACACCAAAGATGACAGAGACCAAATCACTTTTCTAGGTGCCAAATCCATCCACTCTGCTTCAGTATTGTAGCATATATATATGCAGCCAACAGCTGGATACGCACAGCCTCATGTTACGTTTCTATACCCACGCGTTGTTCCGCCAGACATATCCAATGTTGGCAGCACACTGGAGCTCCTGCCCAGTGTACCAAATGGTCAGTCCTAACCTGCTAATGAGAATGGTATATCACCCCTTTAATAGACCTTGTGCTATTCCCCATTTTACAGCATTTTGCTAGCATTACCTTGTATGTATAGTGTTCAATGTGTTAAACTGACACTGATACTGACAAAATAAATATTAGGTAAGGTGAAAGCACAATTATGCTCACAAATGACAGCTCGGCAACTTGTAAGCCTTTATTAGGCATTTGGGAGAAAACACTAGCTGCAAATTATTTGATACCATTTATACTGCCCTAGAAAATGTAAAGTTTTGTTTGTACTGTATTTTATCAACATCCCCTGATTGAAATGTTGCTTTCATTACCTATAACTGCATTGAGAAGAAAACAACAGGACAGAGGTCTTGACATCTCAAAACTGTCTATGTTCCCAAAATGAGCATTTCTAAATGTTGTATGGTGACATAATGTAGATATTTGAACGCATCAAACATAAAAACAAAAAACCTCTGCTAACCATTTGTTTCTACAAACACAAACAAATAAAAATTACACATTATCCATGTTGACTTTACAAGATAAGGCAGGTTCCATTCATTTTTTTTATGAACTATGATTTTGGTAATTTTCAAAATCTTTGGGCATTATCCGTGCGAGGCTTTCTTGTATCCTCAAGGGAAAGAAATGTTTTTGTGTGCATGTTTTTCTTCTTATGGGCTTTTTGGAGAGATTTGAAAATTGATGAAAAGAATAAAGATTTCAATAACTGCTGCCCGTGGGCAGTAAAAATGCTGCTTTAAACAGTCCAAACTACACTTACTCAGTGTGAGACGTGTGACCAAACAATCTTCACTTACATCAGAGATTTTGCACATAAGACCATTTTGTCTTTGAGCAAAGAACCTACCGAGTGACTTTAATCAATGTCTCTCTTATAGATGTTCAGTTTGGAAAATGAGGCCACTTTTGCATGCTGTCGCAATTTTACTATAAATTAGCTGGAGGGACAGTGAAACCATGACACCACAAAGTGGCCATTGTTGTTCGGAACCACTTGACTTTATTCAGGTTATATGTTAAAATGTTCTGTATTCTCACAAAAGCACTAAAATCTTACATATCAACTTTCTCAAATATGTTTTGGCTTGGAACAGCAAATTACATTTCTTTTTTTTTTCAGCTCATGACTTCTTTTATTATACTCATACTTTCTCATTTATGAAAGTGTTATATTGGGTACCTTTGATTCATTATGAAAAAGTGGAAAATAACTTTAGTAGTCATTATTAAAACATCTGCTATGGAGTTTTAGGATTCCCTTGATAACAGCCAACCAAAATGCGTTCAACATCTGATTTAGATGCATATATATATTATTGTATTTCAATTCTTTTTTATGTTTTACTGCAAAATATATTTGGATTTTTATATTGTCTTCGGTTATGTTTGGGAAGAAGATATCATATAGCATATTTTTAGTATTTTGATGTTATTAAAGAAAAAAGAGCTACTTGACACATAGAAAAGTAAGATCATTGAGTTATTTGAGAGATATTGTGAAATAGATGCGTTTTTTACATTTAATGGATACGGCAGTGAATTTTTATTGTCATGAAGGAACCACTTACCTGAATTAGAGGCAATGTCTTGTGGTATTTGAACCCACGTAAAAAGTATATGGTAAGACTGACTAAATTATACATTCTCCAACCACTAGTGTCCATTTGCACACAATTTAAAGATGACAATTGTTCTATATTTCTAGAAAGACTTTTCCTTCTGCATGAAAAATGTACAATATTAGTGTAGTGTGATGGCCTTTTTGCAGCATAAACAGACATTTTTGCAATGTTTTCTTAGAAACTATTACTTTACACAGAGGATGGTGGGTAGGGGGAGATGGGGTGCAATAGACTTTGACTAAATAAATAAGTTATTCACATGGGCATTTACATAAGTTGTTCAAGGAGAGGACCAAATCCTAGACATACCCACACCTCGTTCTGCCTATATCTTGAAACATATGAAACATATGCACAACCATCAGTCCAGGTAGCTTCTGAGGGTATATATGGAGTTGAAAGCAAAAAATCTTTCTCCGATCACGTGAATCAAAATCAATAAATATACAAAAAAGTATCCTACACGTTCTGCAGCTCCCACAGAAAACACTCCTCACAAATGTTCATACAGAACATACATCAGAGATGAGGCGCAAGAACATGTGGAAAAATAAAAATAACAATAATAGTGTAGTAAGTAAGCATATGTGGTAGTGTGACATGCACTCACAAAGATAGCAGTAAGGGATGCTCATCAAAACAGACCATAAAGACTTGGATTCTTCTTGAGATCTGGAATATAGGCAAATAACCCCAAATGGTGCAGTATCTTTTGTATCAATATTTAATTGGTAAATGTAAAAAACTTACAAAGATGGTGGCATAACCGAAAGATGTTATGCAAAACAGGTACATATGGAGTGTCTGTCTGAATTGTAGCCAATTAAAGGTTTGGAGTCAAACGGTTTAAACAATGACATCCCTCTGCCTCCATTCCTTTGCCGCGGCCATCTTGAGTGTGCCGCAGTAAACTCCCAGGCCTTAACCTACTGCTGTAAGTATTAGTATGCGAAGACGTCACTAGAGGGCGTGTAGAGTTAGAGGAGCATGTAACTGGAAAATGAAGAAAAAAAATGGTGTAATATTATGAAAGTTAGTTCTACTGGCATTTCTTTGTATCTGCCACTTCATCACTGACAGAATGTGAAGTTTCCTTTATTGCTTTTAATAGCACTTAGTCTTTTCAGTAAAGGCTAACACAAAACATTTTTCAAAACTGTCGTTACTTACATCATCTAGTTTATCTGTATCATTTACAGTTAATATTTTTAAGTACACAGTTGCATCATGCCTTTAGTTACATAGCTAACAGTTTTGTCGGGGGGGGGAAATATTCAGTAATAAAACATAGGAGTAATTGTTGCTGATAAAGGGCCCACAATTACCTATGAAGATATTCCATTAAAAAACAGCCAGTTCCAGCTACAGTGGTCATTTACAACATGTACACTGTATTTCTGATCCAATTATTTTAATTGCAAAAAAAAATTTTCTTTCAAAAACAATGACATTTCTAAATGACCCCAAACTTTGGAATGTGAGTGTATTTATATCCACATTTAGTTTTACTTATAGATATTTGTTATTGGTTAAAAACGATATCACACATTTATAATGAACTAGTATGCTATACACTACAAAATTAGTTGATTTTACTAAGTACACTTTATTAATTTATTATTTTATAAAAATAATCAAAAACCTTTGTATATAGCTGTTAAACGCAGGCACTAGGAAATATTTATTTCCACAAAGTCCAAAACATTTGTAAAGTGACATTTCTCATAGGAATTCTCATTAAAACATCTAAATGATGAATTAAGAAATCACAAATTCCTGCTTTAGTACATACAGTTTCTAACAAACAGTATATGTTGCCTCTTTTTCAATCTTCACAACATGATGAGGGGGCATTCTCAAGCTCTGTGTACATATACACGTCCATCCTTTCTCCCACACACTCACACACTCTCACTCTCACACACACTTACCTGGAGGCTATTTCGTGCCCAGCTACTCTAATGAGACTGATGTTAAGCAGGTTTGGAGTCCGGCAGCAAGGTCTTTTGCCAGAAGTAGTCACTAAATACCCTGGTGGATGAGCTCCTGATCTTAAGCTGTTGTCTGGTATACATATAACAACAGAACCGAACAGCTGGAACAGAAGGATAGTAAGAGTAGTCAGGTAAGCCAGAAATAAGTGGGTAGGTGGTGACGGTGGCGGCAGCTGAACCCTTGATTAAAAGGCAAACAGGAACTGCAATAATCTAGCAAAGACACAGTCAAAGGAAATGGTTTCTATAAGCAAAGAGCAGACACCTGACCAGGAGACGTGTGCATTCAGATTCGTACAAACTTGGTTTCTAACGAAAATTTACTGTTTCCTACATTTGTACAAATTTCCAAAAACAAGGACGATCCAAAACAAAACTAATGGAAATAAATTGTAAAAATGTTCTTAACTTTGTTCATTTTTTTGCCAACTATAAATGAATTATCTCTCCCACCAGTAATTACAAGATGTTGCTTTATCTGGGGTCATGCAGGCTTAAATAAGCTATGCTTAGCATTTCTAGCAGCATTCCCACACAACGTGGTTCTGATTTAAAGTGGGTACATATATTTTTTTAATTACTACAAACACTGAAATATAGATATGGGGGAACCACAAAGAGGTTTAACAAATAACGAGGGTGGTCATGACAGGGTGTGGCTAAGGGAGGGCCCATGCCTTTTTGTTGTTCAGGCCTCTGGAACACAGCTGAGGAGAATTGGCAACTGTATCCAGGATTCTAGAGTCAGGATTACCACAGCTGAGGCTAAGCTCTGGAAAACAAGTAGGAAGGATGAGAGTCACCAGCATGGAAGTCAGGGATCAAGTCTGGGTGAAGTCAGTTCCTGACAGCTACTCTGCCAAGTTCTCGCTTCCTACAGCAAGAAAGGCCCGCATGAAGATTTTTGACCTGTTAAGAGATAATTGTACCAAGCCAGAAACTTATTTGTTCTGCATGCCTTTTGATTGCAAAAGATTTATACACAGGCTTTCCTCTATTGGTCACCTGGAGGGGCCTCCTCTACCATCAACCAATGAAGTACACCTGTACTTCATTGGTTGATGGCAGACGAGCCCCCTGCTGGCGACCAATAGAGTCGCTCGTACAGACTTTTAAAATCGTGGTCCAGCAACTTGGCTGGCAGAGACCAGTGGTCCGTACAAGCGACTTTATTGGTCATTCGTACGGACTTTTAACTGTTGGAGCAGGGTGACCAGTGGTCTCTGCTGGCCAAGTTGCACCAAGTTAACCCCTGATAGCGAACCTACGGATTTCCGCTCCCGTTACCTACGCAGCATCGCAGGGGTTAACGGGAGCGGAAATCCATAAGTTCGCCATCAGGAGTTAAAAAGGCCGTGGGGGTGAGCCTATTGGTCGCCTGCAGGGTCCATGCAGGTGACCAATAGAGTCGTTCCATCAACCCCTGCGATGCTGCATAGATAAGGTAGGCTAGATGGGGACGGGACCAGGGAGATTAGTAGACGAAGACGAACACGAAGATTCTTCGGTGTGTGCGTCTTCGTGTACGTTTTACCGCCGCTCTCTTTGCTTCTTCGTTTCTTCGGGACGAACAATGAAAACGCACTCTTCGTGTTCGTTTTCATGTTCGCCAGAATACGAATGCACAAGTCTTATTGTAATGCCTGACTTTGTCACCAATATTTATTAATCAATGAAGAATAATGGATGATATGATAGAAAGATATAAAAGAATTAACTTGTCCACATATTACAAGTTTGGCTAGTGGCATACAGGGGCAACTCTCTTAATCATATCTACTCAGGAACAGGGGGAGAAACATCTGCTGCAGTCCATGTACTACACTAGAGTACTCATTACAGCTTTTTCAATTCACCCTAAAATCTGCTGCACCAAAATAATATATTAACCCCTTAATGGCAAAACATAGCAATGAATGGGCAAATCCTAACAAATTTTCGTAACTTTTGCAATTTGTTTTCGTTGGGAATCGTCCTTGTTTACGTTGATTCGTATGAATGCACGAAACAGGCAATTTTTGTCAAAAGTTCATATGAAAACAAATGCACAGGTCTAATGCATATCTAATAAAAATAGTTTTAGTTGAAATACAAAGATTGGTTTTTTGTTGAGTCATCTGAACTATGTGTATAGTATTCTTGGTCATTTTGTCAGTTGTGCATCATTCAAGGTGCTAGATTGTTCAGAAAATCGTCTACATGAGCATATACGTTGACTTTTTACACATAACAGAAGTGGCTTGACTTCAAAAATTGAACAAATGGATTTGTTTATTACTTGCACAGAGTCAAGCCAGAGATCAACGGGGTATTTTACTGGTAACATTTATTTATTGCTTGTGATTTTCAGCAATATGCCAAAGAACTGTCTAAAAGATATGTTGTAGATGTAAAATGACTAGCTTTGAAATGCTTACAAATTCCAAAAAATGAATGGTGAAAGACATTTAATGAACGGCCATCAATATTTATGTGGATTTATTGCAAATTTCATTCAAAAGTCATAAAGGCATTTTTCCATACTAAGGTGAGCTGCACTGTGTTCTGTGTATCTAAAGAAGGTAATGTTTATTGTGAATTGGCCATATATTCCTTTTCATTGTGGAATATTAAGTTGCGGGTGATGTTTAAATGCTTAGTTTTATTCATGTATTGAGTTCAACACTATACCAGTGAAATATTGTCTCTATATTTAATGATTTTAATCCTTGAGCCACCAAAAATAATTCATTATTGGGACTTTACAATGCTTATAAAGCCATGTCCACTTATAGAATTATTCAGTTTTCCTTGTTTGGAAATTTGACTACTGGAGCCAAAATCTTTGGCCATGTTGAATGTGACAACACTCTAGCTTCTAAGCGCTGTTACATTCAAAAGGATGTGATGTGATGTAGTGTCACTGGGCGATCCCCTTTGTACAGCAGAGACTCTCAATGCTCCCCATACGATTCATGTGATTGCTGCACGATGAAGAGGATCTCTAAATAGTTTGCCTTTCCTCTGGTAGAGAGCTGTGTAAAATAAGAGTAAAAGACCCTACTGGGGGACCCTACTGATTCCTGTACAGGGAACCCTAGTGTGGCATCACAGTAGTTCCCCTGTGTCAACCGAGATCCTTGGGGCCATAAAGGACGTCCAAGGGGTTCTTTAGGGCAGCATCTGATTACTGTACACGTGGTTACTCTATAGGGGGACCCTATACAGAGAAGAAAGAGGAATAAGGAGGAGAGAGTGAAAAAGAGGGAGAGAGAGAAGAAAGCTGGAAGGGAGGGAGCATCAAAAGGAAAAGGGAAGCCATAAGAAGATGAAAGAAGAAAGAAAGTGGGAGTGAAAGAAGAAAGAGAGAGAGACAGGAGATGGTTAAAAGAGAAGAAATCATTAGAGAAAGAAAGAGGGGGAAAGGAAGGGAAAGAAAGAAATGGAGTGAAAGAAGAAATGTAGCGATAGAAAAGAGTGGGTTAAGTGAGAAGAAATAGAAAATAAAGAAGGATGGAGTGAAAAAAGAAAGAGGAAAAGGGGGAAAGAGAAATAAGGGAGAGAGGGATAAAGAGGGGTAAGTTGATAAACAAAACATGTTAATTATGAAGGGGAAATCTCTTACTTATAAAAACATAAAACACTAAGATCTGCAAATCTTGAATTGAACACATTTTATTTACTGTTTATTTAAGTATTTAAGTTAATTTAATTAAATGTATAATTCTGAATTGTGCTAATAACATCTTATCGGTTACTTATGTCGGAAATCAACCATAAAATAAATAAAAAAATTGTACACAGGGTGATATTTGTTCTTTCTGAAAGGTCTTTAAAGAGCCACTTAACTGAACAACCAAAAAAAACCCCTAAGATTTAAGCTGCAATAAACATATGATTATCTAGAAAATATCATATATCTGCATTTTTCACAACTTCTTTGGCAACAAGGGCCAAATCTTCCCATTTGTGAAGACTAACCCTTTATCATTCCTGTCATCTTTTGCTGTAGGCTAATATGTGCTTGTTGATATATTGGTCCCTTGTTTTCATATCTATGCTTTTCTTATTTTAAAGATTGATTCTCTTGAGCTCCAATATTATTTCTGGAGTTCAGAGCAACATTTCTTAATCTGTACAGTGTCAGCTGGTGACTTTTGAGCGGAAAACAAATAGGGAACCATTTCACGCTATTATTACGAGTATATGTAAGATTTAGTATTTTTTATCAGATGCCTGTCAGTAACATATAGCTTGGTTTATTTAATTTGATATAGATTTGTATTGTGTTCAGTGTTTGCCCTATTTTCATTACTACCATAATTCTGTGGTGCTGACGGAGGCTGAATGTCTCTTCCTGACATAAAGAGCATGTACCCCTGAGACAGCAACAATCAATAGAGATCTGTAGAGCCATACAAAAGTAATTTAGTTGGTCAGCATACCGCAAAGTTTGGTTGCTTGCAAACACCTGTAAAAATGTTATGTTTCCTAAGATTTACAAAAAAAGGATATAGCATATGTGTGCGAGTACAAATGAACCAATAGCTTTTGACAGACTCAGTCACTTATCTTTATCTCAAGTCCAAAAAAATGAGCGCAAAATGACTACAAACAATAATCACTGGATAAAAATTGTCAAACTATTTAACGACTTATTTTATATATTTTATGTATATGATATAAACTAATATCCTCTTTGTTAAATTTTCTTTTTCCCCCTCTATATCTCTATCTAAATGCTTTGCTTTTGTGTGTACAGTAGAGGGGGGGGGGTAATCCATTGGCAAAAAGGAAAAAAAGAAAGTAGTACTTTCTGACCCTGACCAAGGAACTTTCAGAGGAAAAAAACTTCTTCCCAGATTTCATTACTGAATACAGTTGCTTAAAAACATATGAGAAAACATGATGGTGACACCCCTCTGCTTGCCTGGTGCTCCATGCTGCTGCCTAGGTTACCCATTTGCCAGACCAATCTTTTGTGTTTTAGTTGTAGTTTAGTTGTGCATCTCTCTTTATCGATGTGTGTTTTTGCTTCACAAGATTTGTGTTTATTTAAATACAACGATCAGCCATAACATTATGACCACCCTGAACAACCCTGACCCATCGAGGCACTAGACCTCTGAAGGTGTGCTGTGGTATCTGGCACCAAGACATTAGCAGCAGATCCTTTACGTCCTGTAAGTTGCGAGGTGAGCCTCCATGAATGCATCCTGGCACCATGTGTTTAGGTAAGTGAAACCATCCACGTGATGTAAAAGAAAATTCTATCAGACCAGGCCACTCTTTTCTGTTGTTCCGTGGTCCAGTTCTTATGTTCACGTGCCCATTGTAGGTGCTTTCAGTAGTGATGCACTGTGTGTTCTGACACCTTTCTATCACAACCAGCATTAACTTTTTTTCAGCAATATGAGCTACAGTAATATTTCTTTTGGATTAGACCACGCGATACAGCCTTCGCCCCGCACATGCATCAATGAGCCTTGGCCACACATGACCCTGTCTCTGGTTCACTGCTTATCCTTCTTTGGACTATTTTGATAGGTACTGACCACTGCAGACCAGGAACACCCCTCAAGAGCTGCAGTTTTAGAGATTCTCTGACCTAGTCGTCTAGCCAACACAATTTACACTCTACCAACATACAGTAACAGACACACGCTAACATCTTAGGATTCACAAACAGTAACACTTTACAGTAACACACATGCTAACATTCTACACTCATGTGCACACAAGCTAATACACACACTCACATGCACTGTATGCCAACATACTCACTCATGCTAATGCTATATTGTAACTAAAAAGCAACACCATACACACTAGCACCACAGCATCGTATACACATACACACTGGCTAACAATATACATAAATACAATTACACACTCTAACACTATGGACAAATATATACTGAATCTTGTACTACAATGCAGTAGACATACACTACTCCCCCTCTCTCCCCCTCTCATCTCATCTTCTGCCATCATGAATCCGGCATCCTATGCTATCCTGCTGCTGCGTGGTGAGGAGAAGGCACAGTACCTGCTACACTACACCCTCACAGGAAAGCAAAGGGTGTCAGATTCATGAGGGCAGCCCTGTAAAACCCTGGGCACCAAAAAGTTGTTTCTAGTCACCATGACCTGGGGTTTGTTGAGCTCTACTATATGTATTATTTATATATATTCTTATTGACCTAGAGCAATAGCCTTTCTGACTTTCTGAGATGGTAAGTACAATGGTCACATTCGGCTCATGGAATAGTTTGTTATTGCTTTAAACTAACAAAGCTTTGACTTATTGTTTTCTAAAGATGTGAAAAGGGGGTTTAGTCCTGCACTGTTTTATCAGGTGCACAGGCTGGGAATACAAGACAGATATTTAACTACTCTCCTTCTGTGGCTTATGCATCTTTTCATTGAATCACGGTGGGCATGCACATCTATGCCCTGGAAGGACATTGCACTGAAAATGGCTACCTCTTCCTGTCCCTGAATGATAACTGCAGAGGCTTAGGGGTCTAAGAAAAATGGGAGGCATTTTCATGTTACTGGGCAAGTCTAACTCTCAGGATTGATTTAGGTATATATTCTGAATGTGCCCAATAATATGGGCAAACATTTAGCAAAGGGCACACATTATCATAAGTCACAGAAAACCAAACCTAGTCTTCAGAACTAAGAATGGATGGTGGGACTATTTTTTACTTATATTTACTTTATTTTTGTATTGTTTGTGCTTATCAGACATTTGTAGAAGGCCATATAAGGCTAAAAAAGAAGCAAGAAGCCCCCCCAACTTCACCAAGCAAATTCTCCCACAGTGCCACCTTTGCTCCTAACATCTTGTGAGTGCCTTTGTCCCCAAGCAGCTTATCAGTACCATCCTAACCCCCAAACAGCCTGTTTGTGACATCATTGCGCCAGCTTGTAAGTGCCCCCAAACAGCCAATCTGTGCCATCTATACCCCAAACAATTGGTCTATGTCATCATTGTCCTCAAACAGCTTATGTGTGCTATCTTTGCCCATTGCATACCCCCTTCCAACATACACTCTGGCACACATATGTAAACACACTCACACGCTTACACATACCAACACACGTGCACATTTGTTTTAACACACATTCCATCTCACCCCACTTACACATTCATGCTCACATACACACAATTGAACATCCATGCTCACACACAGAATTACACATCCATGCTAACACACACAACTACACATCCATTAACAATATATTAATGTTTCCCCACATGCCAGTTAAAAATAGTTCATAAAGCAACCTTCCGACCTGAACCGGTGAGAGGAACAAGTGGTCGCAGAGGTCGCCCGGGCCCCTAAAGGCATGGGTCCAGTCGCAGTTGCGACCAATGTAGTTAAGCCACTGTCAGAATATAAAAATGATTTTTTATTAAAGGACACATTAGAATATAGATTTGCTTCATTCTTTTAAACTTTAAGGAAATAATGACATCAAATGACATCTACATTATTTTATTCTATGAGTCACAAAAAGTTCTTACAATATTAAATGCATGACCCATAACAATCTATATATGATTTCCCTTCAAGATAGGAAAAAGATAACAATCTTAACATTCTCTAAACTCTTTTTAGGAACACATTGTTGCCGAAATGTCACAGTGATAACAAAATGTCATCTTCAGGTCAAGTCAATTTAAGAGAAAGAAAATAACACATTTCATTCTGCTGTAACTGCCTATTATCAACTCACTTGTAAATATTGCCAAATATACAAGGCTATGAAGAACACAAATAAATAAAATGTGTCCACAAATGGTGTAAGGCATATTTATCAATGCTATTATATATATATATATATATATATATATATATATATATATATATATATATATATATCCCCTTAAGGACAATGGGCGGTCCCTAAACCCATTGAAAACAATGCATTTTGTCTTAACCTTCATAATTTGGTCATAGTTATATTTACATACCCCGCCAGAAATGTAAAATAAAGTGTTATGCCTTTGCGGTATTATATGAACTTTTAAGTGAAAATTAAATTAAATTGAATACTGACTGACAGCCATACACAGCAACATGTCAGGTACCCGGAGCGGGACACCTTCATTGAAGAACATGTTTAAAGGCAAAGCCAAGGGCATGACCTACTTGGCTACTTTATTTGAACAGACATATCCTTGTTACCTGTCCTTGAGATATATTGAAGCAGAACCCAGATATGACCTTATATTGCAACACTCTCGCCAACTTGGTAAAATAGCAAAACAATGCCCAAAACTCAGGATTACCTCACTCAGAACACATAGTTATGTTAAACCAACTAATTCCACAGTGCTAAATTATGGTTGTGTATAATATACAGGTGCATATTAAATATAGAATTGGTGACTAAATAAGTAAACTTAAAATCCTGTTTTTTAAAACAATTTAGTTTTGTTTTACAAATTCATTCAAACTTGCTTACACAAAATCTAACTTAACCTATTTCCCCACTTGCCATTAAGAGGAAAATACAATCCCTTTATCATCACTAATTCAAGTTACTATTTCCTTTGAGCTTCTAAGGGTTAGATTTATGAAAAAATAATTATGCCCTGCTGAGCAATCTAGGACTTAGAATAGCAGGCCACAAACAGAACATGGTTTGCGTAAATCCTTGCTCTGAATACAAGTGATTTTAATCCAGTTTTAACCATTTTTGGGTTGCCAAGCCCCTTGCTAGGACATCCATGAAATCTGGATCTAGCCCTAAAAACCAGTAGTTTGCAACCCTTCACTTAGGTTAAGAGAACATTACAACTTGTGCACAGGTCTTAACTTTCTTGCTGTCATCTTAGGGTCCGTGTAGCCTTTCAATGACAACCTATGTTGGAGACGATAAACATTCAGTTG
This sequence comes from Spea bombifrons, assembly GCF_027358695.1. NCBI lineage: Eukaryota > Metazoa > Chordata > Amphibia > Anura > Pelobatidae > Spea > Spea bombifrons. Next base: position 27,894,211 of record NC_071087.1, on the reverse strand, counting down.
GTCTGAATTTATTCTACAAACAGTGCATGCTAAGTTTACAAATGAACAGTATTTTTATTATTATTATTATTATTATTATTATTATTATTAACAATACAGTTTAATGCCTATAATGAAGATATACTATAAAATAAACCGTACCACCATTGACTGGTGGTCATGTGGAGTAGACCCATTTAGTTTTAGCTAACCTTAAATGACCCCTTAATGATTAATCAAAGATCTGTGTATTATTAATAAATTGATTTATCAAGAGAATATCGTTCAAAAGCCATGTTTGATTAAATAAAAATTTGGGCACGGCGAATTCATTTTTAAATTTAAATATATAGCAGGTCACACAGAACAGTTAGAATATCATTTATTGCATGACAGTCACTTAAGAGGTTTATAAATGTCAGCATTCATTATGTTTTGCCATTTTTATTTGCATTTTTCTGGCATTCAACAGCTTTATCTTAATGTGCTAAACATAAACCTTTTACCTCATTAGGAAGAAATCAATGTCTTATCAGGAGACTCATTATAATCAGCTTAAGGGCCAAATTTCTATGCCTTCGCAGTTCTAACTCTCTAAAAATTGTTAAGCTATTTAATATTGAGAATAGAAAAGATTGACATATTATATAAGCAATCAGGACTAAAAGGAATAGTTCTGTGAAATCTATCATAGCTGCAAATGAACAGTGAAAATACAAAAAAAAGCCCTAGTTACCACATGGAGGTTTCTACTTAACTACAAAAGAAACCACTGCAAACTAAATAATCTCCATGTTGGATAGCAGTATATTGTTTATTGTTAAGGTGTGTTCAGATTCCAACATAATTTATGGCACTAAGTGGAGGAAAAAAGGAAATTGCCAACTTCAGTAAAATAAGTGTAGTTAGTGCATATTAGCCCTTTAGTCCACTACAAGTAATGCTGGGTAGGAATTGCAAAATGTGTGGATAATATAAATATACCGTATTTGCTTGAATGTACAAGGTTTTTTCCGAGCAAATGCTCTGAATATTATATTTGTGGTCGTTTTATAATCTGACCTCAAATAGAGGTCGGACTATAAGACTTAGATTGAGATCCCCCGCTTTCGCTGGGGCTTCTATGACGGAGCGTCGGCGTGACATGACCTTCCTGCGCTCCCTCATAGAACCCGAGGCGGAAGTGCCGGGCAGCAGTAGAGGTTGTCTACGTGCATAGCGCAGACGTTCCCTGGCTCCACCCACTAGACACAGGGAGTCTGGAGCACGGGGGGGAAAGTCTGGCGGGGGGCAGAGTGGCATATCTGGGGGGGCAGGTTGGCAAATAAAAAATAAAAACAAGAAATTCATTTTTCTCAATCATAATTCTTATTAAATATGAACAAAAATGTTTATATGTGAAATAACATTTCCTAGTTTTCTTTTTTTTCCCAAATTCATGCGGTATTTCTGGAACATTAATGTTGTGCATTATACAAGGCTCACTTAGCCCTTCTTGCAAATGAAGCTCCTTCCAGTTGAGCTGAAATATTAAGCTACTACAGTACCTCATGTTTAGTGAATGCACATAGAATATCAATACTAGGATGGCTTAATGGTTTTTATGGTGACCCTGGCTGGTATTCCATTTAAGTTTGCAATGTATTTTTAAACTATATGAGACTAGAGCTCATTAAAATATATTGTCGTGTAAATTTTACACAATAAAGACTTTCTTTTACGCATCATTCAATGCATTTGCATTAAAAAGTGGTCTAGCAGTTAAATTTGTACTTCTTCTTGATGTTTGTGTCTTGCAATCGACCAGATGACCAGTCCAGGCCTGACACAGTATAAAGCAAGATTAAAGTGCAATTTGTATTGGAAATAAAGCATAACGTGCCCTAGATTTATACACTATAATATTTAAATGTGGAAGCAGGAAAAGTAAAAATGTATGTGCTACAGTATGATGTAAATGTCCACTTGTGTATAATTTCTAAATCTTGCGTTCAGTGTCTCTTTCCATCACAAACTAAACATACTAGGTAGTGTAACGAGCTTGGAACGTACATTAGTTTAACATTAATGTTTTCCATTGACACTGTATTCTATTTTTTAGTGCATAGTCTATTGTCTTTTGGTTTAAATTGTAGGTTACTACAATCATAAATATTATTGGACGCAATAACAACATGACAATTAAAAAAATATTACAGTAATTTTTCATTGTACCGCGGATGGCACAATGAGCCAATTTTCATAATTTTTGCTTTCGGGCTATTTATATTTCATATTGGTGTCATATGTCTCCGAGATCCATACTAACAGTCTATTGCAATTTAATTTAGAAAAAAAAAATAGAAAAAAGCTGTTCTGCATATATTTAATTGCCTGGCAAATGTGCATATCAATGTGAAAAACACATTTTTTGTCACTTTCGTGTCTGCGGCTCTCATGGGGCTTGGACAAATGCTCATTATAGATATCTGCAAAATTATTTCCCTTGAAATAAGAAGGGGATGTGATTATTTTTTAAAATGATTATCTAACTTCATATTAATCAGTAACTAATACAGCAAAAAATGACCTGAAATAGGCTTTATTAAAAAATGAGTACCACATTTCATTATTATAATTGCATTGGTATCCAATAAATAATGCATATATTTTACTATATTTTACCCACAAGCTTTGTATTCATTTATTTTTACAACATTTCTGTAAATCTGGTTTCAGGCTATACAGCCCATAAATATAGTAAAAACATTTAAATATTTTGGTGTCCTGCCTACTGGCTATAATATTTTAGAAACTGTATTGGACATGTATAGAACTCACAGTTTTCTTTTTTTTTAGAAACAAAAAAAAGGTAAAATGTATTTTTATTGCAAACCAATTATTATAGTTTGAAAAACCATCAAAACATGTCCTAATGGGGACTAGAGCTTTGAGAATTAGCAGGAGTGTTTTCGGTTATAAATGCTCCTCTCAGCACTTCTGCCTACTCCCTGATGCTTTCCTCGTCATAGGGGGAAAGCACTACCTCTGACCTTCATAAGTGGAAGGATGGGATAGCTCTGGGAAAGCAGCCTTATGAAATTTCCATATATATACAGAAATGGGCCAACCTACTTTTGTGCATCAGATGTTGTAGAAGGAAAACATGTTCTAACATATCTTATGCATCTGTGCATTTCTGTGTAGTAGCATACATTTGCTTTGGCACAAATCTTCCTATGCATGGTGTGTATTGGGGGAATTAAAGGGAGAGCACCAAATTGTTATATACGGTAATTCTTATCGGTAAATTAAACAAGCCAAATAGGGTATATGTAAGTGAAATGAAGAGCTACGTTAAAGAGGAGACTATTGAATGGAGAACAAAAAGTAAATAGTCTAGCAGAAATACATTTAAAGTAAAATAATAAAGTTAGGAGACATGGACATTCTATATTGAAAGGATTATGGATAAGACAACACACTCATTTTTCACTGTGAGAAAATAAAATATGCAGATTAAAATAAAGTAAATTACACAAAACCTTTACTTTTCCTCTCACTGATTTCTGGGCCTTGAAAGTTTTGTGACTACAAATTCAGGATTCTGGATTAGTAAAAATGAAATAGTTCTATTTATTCTAGGGATGAACCAAAATTCTGGACCAAAACTGAAAATTCAGGGTGAAAATTACCCCTCCACCTTTAAAAATAATAAAAAAATCCCACACTTTTAATAAAAGTAAGCTACACACCAAAATTGTACAAAGAATTTAATAACAATGTTATATATATATATATATATATAGATATATATATCTATATAGATATATATATCTATATAGATATATATATCTATATATATATATATATATATATATATATATATATATATAATTATTATTATTGTTATTATGACTGTTAACAGCAATCTCAGGCATACCCAGATTCCAGCATGTACTGGTTGGCTGGACATGATAGGGGTGTGATTGCTGTCAACAATCATATATAAATTAATATTGTTATTGTATTTTTTTGTACAATTTTGGTGTGTTAACCACACTTTTAGTAAAAGTAAGTAACACACCACAATTGGACAAAAAAAATCAACAATATGACTTGGCATGATAGGAGTGTGATTGCTAACAGAAATCACACTCCTATCATACCCAGGCAACCAGTGAATGCTGGAACCTAGGCTTGATGGGACTGTTATTCCTGTTAACAATCACACTCCTATCATGCCAAGTCGGCCAGTACATGCTGAAACCTGGCTAGCTGCCCCCCTTGTGTATTGATGCTGCCAGCAGTTTGGGGTCTTCACATCACTTACAGCCACCCTGTACCATGCCCCCCCACTTACACATCCATGCTGTCACACACACTCATTCATTCATTGACTCATTCATTCACAGATTAATTCCCTCAATCATGCATACTCATTCAAACATCCTCCCTCTCCCCCTTACTTGCACTGCAGGTAAGGATGCCCCTGGGCTATGTAGAAGCAGCAACCCTGGTAATGGTCGAAGTGATTTATTGTATTTAACAACCAAAAGAATGAGAACTTTTACTTTAACTCACTAAATAAATCACTAATGTTAATTAGTGAAATTTTACAGATTTTACTAAACAAATGTTACTGTGAAATTTTAAATCTCAGGCAGATCCGTTGGGATTAAGAATATTCATAACTTAATAAAAAAATATAATTGACCCTCTTTCACTGTTACCTTTTATATACAAATTAAGACAAAAACATTGTATTTATAATATCTTTCTCAAGTTGTCTTCTACTTCTGAATAGTTTATCCAATAAGCTTTAACATTAGAGTTAAACATACATTTAACAAAACTTGTTATTATAATGATCCAAACCGGTTTTTAATACAGTTAAGTTTACTTTGGGTAAATAAAAATGTTGTAGTACATTTCATAGATAGATGGGGTAGTGATTATGACAATACATACTGTATATATAGCACCGCTGCAGGGGACCTGGATCCTTCTGTCTCCCCCCCACCCCACACACACTTACCGGTGCTTCCAATTTCCTGCTGTATTGCCGGGGCAGCGGGTTGACGTCCACGCGATCCGCGTAGACCACTTACGCTGCAGCCGGAAAGGAGGTGTGGCTAGCAGCGGGGGTTGTCTGCGTCCATCGCGCAGACCTTCCCCGACTGTCAGAGATCAGAGTGCCGGTGGAAGGTCTGCGATGGACGCAGACAACCCCCGCTGCTAGCCACACCTCCTTCCGGCTGCAGCGTAAATTGTCTACGCGGATCGCGTGGACGTCAACCCGCTGCCCCGGTATACAGCAGGAAATTGGAAGCACCGGTAAGTGTGTGGGGTGGAGTGTTAAATGGGGGGGAGACAGAAGGAAGACTGCTGCCCCGGTATACAGCAGGAAATTGGAAGCCCCGGTAAGTGTGTGTGTGTGGGGGGGTGTTAAATGGAGTGCTCTATGAAATGCCTTTTAACCCCCTGAACGCCATTCTGCCTCCTGAAATGCCTTATACCTCGCTATGTGCCACTCTGCCCCATAATATGCCTTTTAACCCCCTAAATGCCAGAGTGGCATATAGGGGTATAAGGCATTTCTGGAGGCAGAGTGGCACATAGGGGGTTAAAAGGCATATCATGGGGCACAGTGGCATATAGAGGGTTAAAAGGCATATCATGGGCCACAGTGCCATATTGGAGTGGCAAGCCTGGGGGCAGATGTGTGTAACTGGGGGGCAGGTTGGAAAATACAAGGAAATAAAAACAAAAAAATATTTTTCTCAATCATAGCTTTTATTAAAAAATGTAATAGTTTACATGAATTAATATTTACTAGTAAAACTTTTTTCCTATAGGGTCGTCTTATATTCAGGCTTTTTCTTTTTTTCCTAAATTAATATTCAGATTTTGGGGGGTCGTCTTATAATCAGGGTCGTCTTATAATCGAGCATATATATATATATATATATATATATATATATATATAGTCAATAGACATATATACAAGTAAAACACTGTTTCTGAAAGTTTAACAGTAGAACAGACAAAAATCTAAAATATATACTCTAACCCTAATACATAAAGAATGTATATTTCATTCTTGTAAGCTTGTTGAGCCCCAGGGTTAAATATTGTCAGCCAAGACTACATAAACTGGATATGAGGGACAGGTATCTATATGTTTATCTAGAAGAGGCAACCAAGGGACAAGGTGGTGCCTCCAGGGCGACACAGCATTACAACCCAAGACAGTCTCGCCATAAACAGAAAAGACCAGGGGGGTAACTAAACTTATTGTTTGCAGTTGTGTACAACATGCTTTTATTTCTCTAGGTATACTAAATGCTTTGGGTTGTGGGTGGCAAATGACAGAAGCTCTGAGGAAATTATACACGGACATATGCCTATAATTGAATTGTATTACATGCAGTATTAGCAAACCTATATCTATAACCACGAGAGCCAGGCATGTACAGCAAACTGGACTTATAATTCCAGATGCGAATGCCTTACAGGAGGACATTCTGTGTGACCTATAGATCAATAATGATAAACCCCCTAGTGTATTGTAGGGGAGCTACCCAAGGGACCTCTCCATTGAGCAGCCCACCGATGTGGAAGAAGTTGCAACATTGTGTCTTGCAGAATAAAAAACGTGAACACTGCTACCATGCAGGCACCAGTAGTTGTACTACCATAAAAGTAGAAGAAAAGAAGCATAAAGAATTTATGTAAGAACAGAAAGGATCAGTTAGAATACACAATGTACCAGTAAATGTGAAGAATTTACAAGAGAAAAAATAAGAAATAGACTGAAGGAAAAAGTCTCTTCATAACATAGAATATGAAAAAAGGGATATAGTAACTTGACCCTTTATATAGTACAGTTCCGACACCTGGCTTATGTATTGAGCCATTCTAATGTATTCTGGCCTATGCCGACTAGGTCCTGAGGGCAGCCCTGCAGCTACAAAACTGGGCCTATTGGGCAATATTGTTACAATCTCTGATCTCCTCAACCAGCCCATCAACACTATAGAGGGCTGTGCTGATTGGGCACAACTCCAATTGCATGTAGCGCCTATCCCATCCCATATCATATCCTGCAATGGACAGCATCTGTGAAGGGGAACAGCCATGGGATAGCCATGGGATAGCCATGGGATCGCTACTGCTACACCTTTCACAAAATAGCTAATTCCAAAAATTCCAATTTGGCTAAATAGTCGTTTTAGAAATGTTATTTTGTTATTATTGAATTATTTGTTATTGTTGATAATTGACCACTTTACTCAAAAAAAAGCGCACCTTTAGCTATTGCAACCTAAAATATAATCATAAGAAAATATTTGCCTTCCGCCACTTTGTAGGTAGGGCTATCACAGAATTGATACAGTATAATAACAATTCAGGTTCATGAAGGGAGTAGAACTAATACATGAACACGTATCCTGGTAAGTAGTCTAGATAATCCATTTCACTATGTTTGGCATTATTTGAATGTAAGCGTTGTTTTTTTTAAAGATGATTAATGAACGATAAATATATTCTACAGCAGTAATAGTCTCTTGCAATCATAGCAGCTGGCTACCAGGATTGGACTGCAAGGGGAACTCATTAATATCTAATTTGAGCAATTGCAGAAAGTAAATTTGGAGCAGCTGATGCCACATTGTTACTCCTGGCATAAGAAAGTTTTTCTAGTTACATGCACATACTGGCATGTAGGAATTCACTTGATGCATATTTACAGATCTTAATATCAATATAAAAATGCAGAGGGCTGATTTAGAGTTGAATATTAGCCACAGCTGTTTATGTGAGAAGGAAAGTTTCCTAATATACTGCAGGTAGAAATTTATTATTATGGCCTTATAGACTTGCTAATTTCCCAATAAATACTTTAGATGTAATAGTTTAATAAATTGGTAATCACAGATTTCTTCCTAAAATTAGATGTGTATATTATAGCAATAACGGACTAAAATGAGTAAATTTGGTATAATTATCTTGCTTACTTTCACACCAACACAGATGTGCTACATGGAAAAGTAAATAGTAACCATTATATTCATTTATTTTCATGAATTATTTATATCATGGTTTATTCATGCCTCAAATTCGGGAAATGAAAACAAAAGCACAAAAAACGTATAGAGCAGATTTGTGAAGCGAATAGTCGTGCAAAAACCCTATGATTTAAGGCTGGTCTTATGGTTACTTCTGCCCAATAGGAAAGAAAATGCATTGGCACTGACATGTTTCCCCCAAAAATCCAGTTGTTTCTCACATGTTTAAAACAAGCTCATCATTGTTTTATTCCTGGGTAATTTTATGCAAAGTAGGTTAGGAAATGGACATTTTCATGTGTTATAACATATTATAATGTGGTATAACCCAAAATGCTGAAATCATGGCCAAGCTATGTTGATACCTCTTTCCCATGCAGAGTGGAGTCAAGTCCACATGAAACCCCAGACAAGATATCTCCATGTGGTGACCCCCATTACATATTTTTTTAAATGGTAATATGTAAGTGCATGACATATCACTTTATTACAGGACTTTCTTAGGGAAACCATGAGTTGTGTCAATCCTTCCCCCAGATACTAAGATTGACCCTGTTTTAATGTAGGTGTCCTGTTTTGGACTTAAAATTATGTGTCCGTTTTTTATAGAATGGAGCATAGTCCAAAGATGTTTGTATCTCTTTAGTGGACCAATACTCATAAAGTAAGATGTAGGGTCACATATGTTTCAAGACCTGTTGAGACACCTCTGAGTTATTATTTCTATATTTATAGTAGCACAAATGAAGGATATGTATTATCTAAAATGTATTCAATTTCCAACTGAAAACTTGTACATACCAGTATTGTATTTTTCCATTCATAAAAAAACTCATAAAAATAACTTAGGTTATAAAAGGAACAGATAACTATTGCAACAGTATATTTTGTGATAGAAAGCAGAAAGTAATAATAAAGAAAACGGTTTATATATTTATCAATAAACATACAGTATGCATGTCTTTATTCATTTGTAGACGGCTGCATTGTAGTAAATGTTGTCATCTGCAAAGGAAATTTGCAAGTCTGCACTAACAAATGCATATGGTTAAAGCCATTTAACTAACTTAATTGTAACCAACTGTTATTTTCCATTCAACTGAGCTGAAAGACAAATTGGCAGATTTTGTTAGTCCGTCAGACACAGATCTTAATATGTAGAATAAAATTACCTTCTCAACAGTTATAGTCTTATGGATGTTTTTAGGTTTTTTAAGGTTTGTGTTTTATATACTTTGAAACATTCAGTAAGTCCTCATAATTGATAATTAATGTGTCATGTGACCTAAAAGGGCCGATACATTATTTCCTTTAAAAAAAGTTCTCTTTTGCTTTATGTGTGATTAATGAATAAGAGCAGTGATGGTTTTGTGCATCATCGCTGGATGGACCCAAAAAGCATTTTGTTCATTTTAAACTCCATCCAACTGAGAAAGGGATGGGTGGTAAGCAAGGGGCATGACTTGGGGTCCATTGATTTAAGTTCCGCTCGCTTCACCACACAAAGAGTTGTAAAAAGAAAGAGTTTAGTGTAACTGATTGTTAGTATTCTTTATTTTACAGTTTGCCTGCCACGGTTGTTTATGTACACGATCTCTTTGCTTTTTTATCATCTGCAAAGAAAGTGTTACCTTGTCTAATGTCTAATGTCGTGTGTTCATAATATGAGATCTTTGTAAATATCTCGATACTAATAGTGGCCTCTAATATTGCATTTCTTGCCTTTCTTCTCTTGTACCACTGATTAGCTGTCACACTGTGTGTTTTATATTATCTGCATTGTAAACGCAAACGTTTTTCTTCTTTATGTTGAATATAATATAAGGATTTCTTTTACTTAACTTAACAAAAATTACACTAGTATGAGAAAACAGAATGGTCATATCCAGACAATTATTAGTACTAATATTGAGACTGATAGAAATTTAGTTAGGTCACTGGATGAATAAGAAAACATTGTGCATGTAGTGGTAAGCAGGGGATGCCTGGTAAAGGGGATAGAGAGTCAATTGCCCACGGCCAGATTGCCTTGTACGTATGCTTGCTTGACTATTCTACTGTTTAGGGGCACAGAGTGGCATATCTGGGGCAGAGTGGCATATCAGGGGTTATAAAGCATATCTGTGGCACAGCGTGGCATATCAGGGGGCAGAGGGGCATATCTATAAGTAAGGTGCATTATGAATTAAGGGGGGGGGGTAAAAGGGCTATTGGTTTTCTGTTTTATAACATATGCTGAAAAACTGTATAATAGATACCAAAAATGTTAGAATACATGTATGCCTGTTCATTAGGTAAAATACTGTTTACACTAATGAGGGCATATAGATTAGGGTGTCATCTGTGTAAAAGTGATATTTGAAACCAAAGGTAGATATGAATTGTCCAAGGCAAGAAATGTAGATGGAGAAGAATACAAACATTGGATATTTCTAAACTAGGGACAAGTATTAGAATCTATTTAGCTATTTTTTCCTTCGCTTTTGTAGATGAGTAAAATATTTTTCAAATAAAAGTCATAAAAAGTGTTTTTAAAAGTAAAATTAGATGATGTGATCCTCTTCTTTATTATGTTGATCTTACATTAAACTGTACACATATAAAACATAATCATTTATTTTACACAAACCCAAAAGAGGAATATGATTTTCACTTCCCTTACGAAAAAATTACTGCAGTTTTTCTGAAGTAATACTGCTATTTTTTGGACATGAAAAAACTGCAATACTTCACTTTTACTGCAGTATTACTGCACATTTACTGCAGTTTTACTGCATTTGTACTTCACTGTACTGCAGTTTTACTGCAGTTATTTTTGTACGGAAGTACAATTGCAATAAAGCTGCAGTAGATTGAATTACAATGCAGTATAATTGCAGTAAAAAAAAAAGCGCGGTAAATACGCAGTAATAATGCAGTACAGTGAAGTACAAATGCAGTAAAACTGCAGTAAATGTGCAGTAATACTGCAGTAAAAGTGCAGTATTGCAGTTTTTTCATGTCCAAAAAACTGCAGAAAAACTGCAGTAATTTTTTTGTAAGGGTTTGGCTCAATGTATAATGTGTAAGCGTTGTAATGTATAAATAGTTTGTAACAAAAAAAAAAGAAAAACACTTGGCTTATTATAGGCATTATCAGTCCAAATTGCCTATTGAAATCCTGTAATTAACCATTTATAAACTTCTGTTCTTCATTATATATTGTTAAAGAAAATAATCAATCTTATTTTGTTGGGTTATAATGAATGGGTGCTGGCAGATGTTTATTATGCTACTCTTTTAGAGTTTAAATCAATACCCAGTTCATCAGAGGGAAGAAGAACTCTTTTTATATTGAGCAGACATCAGCATATTAGTTTAGTTTTATACTGTGTGCAGGGAAAAAGAAACTTAAAATACAAGGGGTTTGTAAATTCACGGTAGTATCTATCTATCTATCTATCTATCTATCTATCTATCTATCTATCTATCTATCTATCTATCTATCTATCTATCTAATTAGCGAGATGGCAATCTCACAGACAGGGTCCACAACTCCAGTTATATCTGCAGGTGTAAACGTATATTTGTTGTGTTTGTTAAACCACTCCATATTTAACCACATAGAAGTCTGCACGACACCCCCCCACCGGTGATGCTCGGCTGGTCCCTGGACCAGTGAAATCTGCAAGAGAGGTAAGCGGTGCAAGAGAGTGAATAGGTAAGTGGGTGAATGACAGTTAGTGGGTGATTCAATGAATTAATTAATTTAGTAAGTTAGTATTGAGTAAGTTTGTGTTTAGGGGCAGAAATGGCTGATTAGGGGGGCAGAGGTGACACATGCAGGCTGATTGGGGGCAGATGTGGCACAGGCAGGTTGCTTAGGGGGGCAGAGGTGGCACAGGCAGGCTGATTAGGGGGTAGAAGTGGCACAGGCAGGCTCCTAAAAGCACAGAGTTGACACAGACAGGCTGTTTCAGGGGCAAAGTTGGCACAGATAGGTTGTTTTAGGGGCAGAGTTCCCCCAGGCAGGCTGTTTCAAGGGCAGAGGTGGCACAGGCAGTCTGCTTTGGGGCAGTGGTGGCACAAGCAGGCTGCTTCAAGGGCAGTGGTGGCACAGGCAGACTGCTTCAGGGCCAGCAATGGCACAGGCAGGCAGCTAAATGGGCAGCGGTGGCACGATTAGGCTGCTATAAGGCAACAGTGGCACCGGCAGGCTGTTTTAGGGACAGAGGCCTACCACGTCAATGTCTGGCATAGTATATAGTAATAGGGGTTATGCTGCACTACCGTCAATGTCTAGCTCAGTGTATAATGGTGGGAACTATACTGTACCATATATGTTCAGTAAATGTTATTTATTGAAATGAATAATTTCATTATTTATTTTTCAAGATTTCTATTTTTTCCAGTTGACATACAGTTAAAAATGTGTGAAATAAATATTTTTACCAACATTCATTTTTTTTTGTGTGTGTGTGAGGGGGTGCCACATACAGGATTTGCAATTTATACAACTCCCATTGCACAAGTCTAATACATATACACATACCCACTAACACTTTACACATACAGAACACGCATACACACACTCTTACAACACGCACATACAATCACACATACATACTCACACAGCCACTCTAACATCATACACTTACATACACACTATAGGCAGATCCAAGGGGGGGGGGATTGGGCAATTGCCCTCCCCCCAAGAGATAGACAGAGGCATGCTCCCAGAGTACAGATAAAGAGGTAAGTCCTGAAACCTGGGTACTCCAAAGTCAAGCTAAGGTCAAAAGCCAGGAGTTCAAACAGCAGGGCCGGACTGGCCCACCGGGATACCGGGAAATTTCCCGGTGGGCCGGCAGGTCCGTGGGCTGGGACCAGGGGGGCAATTGCCCCCCAGGCTGACCGAAATCTAATCTGAGCGGCCGCTGGGTGCTGATGCGGCCGGCCGGCGCTACTATAATACTTTTTTCTTAATTTAATATGGCAAGCTGGTCCGGCTTGCCATATAAAATTTTAAAAATGTATTACAGTATCGCCGACCGGCCGCATCGGCACCCAGCAGCCGTGTGCGATGGCCGCCTAGTGATGGGAGCAGCGTGAGGGGTGAAAGCTCCGCCCCCTCGCACTGACCTCTCACCCCTCACGCTGCTCCCATCACTATGCGGCCGTCAGATTGCTGGGAATGTAATCTGAACGGCCGGTGCGTGCTGATGCCGCCGGCCGGCTCTGCTTTAATACTTTTTTTTTTACTTTATATGGCGAGCCGATCCTGCTGACCATATAAATTTAAAAAAAAAGTGTTAAAGTAGCTCCGGCCGGGGGCATCAGCACGCACCGGCCGTTCAGATTACATTCCCAGCAGTCTGATGGCTGCATAGTGATGGGAGCAGCGTGAGGGATGGAAGCTCCGCCCCTCGCACTCAGACTGCTGCAGCACCGGATGTCAGGTCAGTGACATCCTGTCAGGAGAGAGAAGAGAACAGTGTGCGGCTACCAGAGGACGGAAGTCAAGAGAAGTAGAAGGTGAGTAAAGTTATGTATTTTTTTGTACAAAATGTATAATATTTTTTTGAATGTGTTAAAAACAAAAAAAATCGGCATGTGTGTGTATGTAAGTGTGTCCCCCTATATGCCACTCTGCCTCCAGAAATGCCTTTTACCCCCCTATATGCCACTCTGTCCCATGACATGCCTTTTAACCCCCTATATGCCAGAGTGGCATATATGGGTATAAGGCATTTCTGGATGCAGAGTGACATATAGGGGATTAAAAGGCATATGATGGGACAGAGTGGCATATAGGGGAACATAAGGCTTTTTTGGAGGCAGAGTGCCCCATGATATGCCTTTTAACCCCCTTTATGCCACTCTGCCTCCAGAAATGCCTTATACCCATATATATGCCACTCTGTCCCATGATATGCCTTCTAACCCCCTATATGCCACTCTGCCATATAGGGGTTAAAAGGCATATCATGGGACAGAGTGGCATATAGGGGTATAAGGCATTTCTGGATGCAGAGTGACATATAGGAGGTCAAAAGGCATATCTGGAGGTATAGTGGCAAAAAGGGAGGAGGTTAAAGGCATATCACGGGGCAGAGGGGCATATAGGAGGGTTGAGGCATATCAGGCATATCATATGCCTTATACCCATATATATGCCACTCTGTCCCATGATATGCCTTCTAACCCCCTATATGCCACTCTGCCATATAGGGGGTTAAAAGGCATATCAGGGAGGCAGAGTGGCATATGGGGGTTAAAAGGCATATCATGGGAAAGAGTGGCATATAGGGGGGCATAAGCTTTTCTGGAGGCAGAGTGCCCCATGATATGCCTTTTAACCCCCTTTATGCCACTCTGCCTCCAGAAATGCCTTATACCCCCTATATGCCACTCTGTCCCATGATATGCCTTTTAACCCCCTATATGGCAGAGTGGCATATAGGAGGTTAGAAGGCATATCATGAGACAGAGTGGCATATAGGGGTATAAGGCATTTCTGGATGCAGAGTGACATAGAGGAGGTCAAAAGGCTTATCTGGAGGTATAGTGGCAAAAGGGGGGTTAAAAGGCATATCACGGGGCAGAGGGGCATATAGGAGGATTGAGGCATATCAGGGAGGCAGAGTGGCATATAGGGGATTAAAAGGCATATCATGGGGCAGAGTGGCATATAGGAGGGTATAAAGCATATCGGGGAGGCAGAGTGGCATATAGGAGGGCATAAGGCTTTTCTGGAGGCAGAGTGCCCCATGATATGCCTTTTAACCCCCTTTATGCCACTCTGCCTTCAGGAATGCCTTATCCCCCTATATGCCGCTCTGTCCCATGATATGCCTTTTGACCCCTATATGGCAGAGTGGCATATAGGGGGTTAGAAGGCATATCAGGGGGGCAGAGTGGCAAGCCTGGGGGCAGATGTGCATAACTCGGGGGTAGGTTGGCGAATAAAAGGAAAAAAAAAAACATGTCTCAATCATAGCTTATATTAAATATGAAAAAAATAGTCTACATGAATTAATAAAGAAACAAAAGTTTCTTACCAGAATATCGTGAAGAATAATGTGATCAGTGTTTTGTTCCACTGAACTTTTTCATCTAATATGTTCGCAGTAGTAAATGTTTTGATCCCATTCTGTGTAATGTATTTAATTTATTAGGGCCTTTTAACACTTTTGCTTTCTGGCATTTTACCGTATTTGCTCGATTATAAGACGACCCCGATTATAAGACGACCCCCCAAAATCAAAATATTAATTTAGGAAAAAAACAAAAAGCCTGAATATAAGACGACCCTATAGGAAAAAAAGTTTTACCAGTAAATATTAATTCATGTAAATATATTTTTTAAATTTCCTTTTATTTGCCAACCTGCCCCCCCCAGTTATGCCACTCTGCCCCCAGAAATGCTTTATACCCCCCTATTTGCCACTCTGCCCCATGATATGCCTTATACCCCTATATGCCACTCTGGCATATAGGGGGTTAAAAGGCATATCATGGGGCTGAGTGGCATATAGGGGGTTAAAATGCATTTCTGGAGGTATATATGCATATCATGGGGCTGAGTGGCATATAGGGGGTTAAAATGCATTTCTGGAGGTCCAGAAATGCATTTTAACCCCCTATATGCCACTCAGCCCCATGATATGCCTTTTAACCCAGCATGTACTGGCTGCCTTGGCTTGATAGGAGTGTGATTGCTGCTAACAGCAATCACACTCCTATCAAGCCAAGGCAGCCAGTACATGCTGGAACCTGGGGATGATAGTAGTGGGATTACAGCCTCCCTATGCCATGCTACAACCCCCACCCCCCTTACACATCCATGCTATCACACACAAACACACATTCACAAACATTTAAATACTCATTCATTCCATTAATCACACATACTTCACACATTAATCACACATACTTACCCAAAAACCCTCCCCCACCCCCTTACCTGAACTGCAGATCTCTCACTCGAAGACTTCTGCAGGGGACCGGCTGTACCAGCAACTTCTCTGGCCCCGCCCCCAGAGGAGGGAGGGGGAGATAGAGTTCTGTGAGGAAGCTACAAGCTTCCTGTCCTCCTGCTTCTAACGGAAGAGACGCTGCTCGCGACCGGTAAGCAGCATGGCCCCAGCCATTTTTTTGGGGTCTGATTAGAAGACGACCCCGATTATAAGACGAGGGGTATTTTTCAGAGCATTTGCTCTGGAAAAAACCTCGTCTTATAATCGAGCAAATACGGTAATACAAATAATGAGATAAAAAGAATGGTGAATAGTGTGAGTCGGGTATGTATAAGGGGTGCGTGTGGTTAAAGAGCGTGACCGTGAGATAAACTATATGGGGCTGGTCTCCAAATTTTTCCAGGGCTGCTTTTCAGTCCCAGTCCAGCCCTGTCAAACAGGGTCAAGCAGGGTCAGCAAGCTAACTCATATGTGCTTGACTAGTCCCCTCCTCCCCTAGGAGAATCCACCTTTCACAGCATCCAACACTGAACAACCACTCAGGAGGAAGGACACAAATTCCCCCTCCCACCAAATGTAGCCATATCACACCACTGGATGCGGCGTGCAAGCTACTCAAGGGCAGGGGCGCCATTGTCGCGGCTGGAACCCAAGTGAGGCAGCCTACCTGGAAATGCCCCTATATCCTGGTAGGCCAGTCCAACCATGTAAATTACGATGTTACAATAAGTGTTTTTAACCATGGAGTGATATCAAATTTTAAACAACGCAGTAAGAAATTGTCAATCCAACTAACCAAAATATTAAGAATTAATGCCTGTGTTTATTTTCTAATTTATATAGGAAATGGGCCACAGAGCCCAAGGCTTTCTCCCTTACATACCTCATTCGAAATGCATGTATTAAGTTATTTTGATAACTTACAGGTTTTCCTTTTTTAAATTATTGATATGTAATATGGTTCAAAAATGAGCTATATGCAGGGCTTAAAAAGTCAATACGATGCTGATATTGCTGTTTGTGCAAATTTTGAAATATACCTTATTGAATCAAAAATACTTCTTATGCAGCAGATATAGGAAAGACTAAAACATTCAAAAGATATATATATATATATATATATATATATATATATATATATATATATATATATATATATATATATATAATAACTAATTCATCAAACAGGTAATAGAAAATATATGTAATAAAAAATCAAAATAAAATATAGTTACATACTGAATTAGCTAAAACTAAAACATGCTCCTCTAAATAGGGATTGCTTAGTCGCTCGGGCCTCTGTAAGCGTCATATTCTTCTCATCAGCTGCATTGCATATGGTGGCTGAACCTTACGAAAAATAAAGTTAAGAAAGCTGGAAAGCAACCCCTTACAAATACCAATACATTTTACTTACATAACCTTTCTGTGATGCTTGACTTACAATATTATATTACATTTCTGTGACAACTTTGACAAATTATATCATGAATCTGAGAATACGAAGACATATGTATATATACAGTATATGTATATTTCAAACTGATACATATATTACAAACATATTGTTTATCTCTTGGAAGCGCCCATTTCATCTGAATAAATAACTGCCCTGGTTTAGTGGAAGTTGACTGGTTCTTGATGCCTTTTAGAATAAGTAACTATTGGAAATGTAGTTTTGCCACATTTTATCACAGATTTCAGATTCCCTGAGGTAAAACAGAACATTGGTTTAAAAAAAAATAGTTATTTACTTTTAAATGAATGTTTTGTTTTTTTTGTACTTGGGTTCTTATTACATTAAGTGGTACCTGCTACAATGTCAGTGCTAAAGTACAGGATTTTGACCATATAAATCCCTCTCGATGTACCAACACCCAAGAACACACACAGTTCCTCTGTTAGACCATGCGCAATGCAGCCCTAACACCTGCCATGGGTCAGCCCTGAATGGATACAAATAATTAAAGTTGACGTTTTTGGAAGTGTAAATTGAACAGCGATAATTGCATTTCTGAACAATTCTGGTTAATGATCAAGAAACCCGAATCCCTCTGCAAAGTTAAACAATGGTGCAATTTTGGTGTATTGAATTTCCCAAAGGTTTACTTCTCAACATCCCACGCTGAATAATATTGCAGCCCCGTGAAGTGATAGCTTCTATAGCTATCAAGACCATCAAAAAATTTCCATTCTTATTTCCTGATGATAATATGTTTTGCTTTTACTACAAAATGCATCTAACTTACAACACATGCAGCTGCTTTTAAATAAACTTTGCTCTTTATGTGCAAAATACATGTAAATGGCCAGCAAATGTTCTTAATATTCTTAATATTCTTCACTGGTATTTCTAATGTGAAGCTCGTTCAAAGTCTTGACACACTGATCATTTATAAACCTTGATTTGTTGTTGTCATATTTACTATTTAAAAGCACCACAGTGTGCAGCAGAGTGCAATAAAATGGATTTACAGACAAGATGATGAACAGCAAACATTACCCAAACAGGTCTATTCACGAAAGTGTAAGTGCTTGTGAAAAAAATGCATGGATTTGCAGTAGGTCCAACTAGCAAATGTGTGAAAGCCAATTACCATTAGTACTTGCATGCAACTGTAGTCAAGTCCGGTCGGTTGAGTTCATTCTTTATTTAGAAATAATGCACCCATGCACATATGACTAGATTGTACCAACCCAGACCAGAGATTTAAAAATGATTTCTTGATAAATTATTTATTATCCTGATTTCTTTGCCAACTGGGGGTATATCTGAGTGAGCTAATTCAGCCCAGCTCATCAGGTTTGAATAATTGCAAGTTGAGCCAACCTGGGTCTTCCCTTAGTAACTTAGTCCTTGTGAGTGCCACACGGGCTTTCCATGCTTCAGGTAAATCCAGCTAGCCTCGCCATCGGCCATTACTGGGGAGAAAATAAACAAGGGACCCACAACACATGAGTTACATGGTAAAACAAGAATCAAGCGCCCATAATAAATCCCTGAATGCAAAGAAATCACTGTATTGTAATCATTCATTATGGTTCATAATTATTATGCCTTATGCAATTTGCTACTTGGAATGTATTACATTTTCATTATACAAAAATGCAAGCAATGACAGTAATTTATTAGGAAGTTATGGAATTACCATAATATAGCACAAGGCACAAACAATTTCTATTGCTACTAAAAAAAACACAACATATTAATATTTTAAACTGATGTAATTGCCTCTTGTTCCGAAAAAAAAAATTCTATTCGTTACTACCTATCTACTATAAAGAGAAGGATGTTATACATGAAGAACACCGATTTCTTTTTGATAGCTCTAATTATATTCTGCTTATACCAAGTGCTTCAGATACTTAAATTTGATGCACAACACTTATAACGAAATGTAATGTTTATTGGCTAAGCTTTAAATTATTGTTATGGATTAAATTTACAGAAGAAAAATGTTGTTCATTTATTTAGCTACACATTAAACAAGACTATCTCCAATATAGCTCTACCAGGTATACGGATGATGTGTTAACACGGGGTTGAGAGACAAAAGATTCTGTGGGGTTTGCCCAATAAAAAGCCAGTTATTTTAAACAATTAACAAACGGAACAGCTTGGCATGTCAGCTTAACTCCAACTCAAATTTTAGCGGAGTATTAATATCTTATTATCAGGTTTTAGTGTGGCTGGGCACAGTAGGATGATGTTGAACTAAGATTTTTGATTTGACAATGCACAATATAGGATGTCATCTTTACATTTCACTTAAAAACATATTCGGCAAAGGAATCAATAAAATGGTATTCACGATTCAAGATAAGGAGATTTCCCACTGCTAACAATACTTTGCTGAATATTATTTATCCAAATAGCACAGTATAAGCAGGAGAACATTAATTCTTAGTAACTTTACTATCGCTATTTTTACTACTTGGTTGAGAACCCATTATGAACGGCTAGCTATAGTAGTTGTTTGGTGCTACTATATATAGACATAATATTCATTTTATGCATTGATACACAGAGTTGCATTGGGGCTACGACATTTCAAAAGAGACACTTTAACACTCTAGATAAAGGTCATTGAAATAGAATTCCATAATATTATTGTGTTTCAGTACTCGAGATCCAAATCGAACTAGCCTTGTGCAGGATCACAGCATGTGTAGAAAATTACCTGGGAATTGTCCAAAATTGTGGTTTTTATATGTATATATATATATATATATATATATATATATATGATACATTTGTATAAGGGTATAAGTATAAGGGTTTCAACTGGTCCCTTAAGGGCCACAACTCTAACCTGTAGGATTCTTCTAATTAACCTGCAATCAAACATTTAACATTGTACATAACTTAAAAAAAGTTCCACAAAAAATCCTGGAAATCCTACATTCTATGTACATTGTCATTTCAAGATTTACATATTTTTGAATATTTTACATAAATAAATAAAAAATATGTGTGCAAATACACATTGCAAATATGAATTGTGTCTTAACTCTTCTTGTTTTTGTTTTGATCCCTGGAAATAATGTAATTTTCACTGGCCCTGTCATGAGGCTGCTTGAAAATTGCTGCAAACTTTAATTTAAATAATTTGAATGTACTTACACATAAACAAGACCAATTTGCACTGTAATTCTTATTTTGATCTGTAAGCAATTTATATAGTTGTCCCATAGTGAAAACTATTGCTATTTCAGCATAACTTTTCTAGATTTTCTTTGTGCAAAATAACTGGCTCCCTGGAGCTTTAGAATCCACATTCAAATCTTGTACAATGAGCTATTCATTCTAACACCAAACATGATAGGAATAAACTAAATCATTTATGATTTACAGAAAAATAAATTTGAGCACATTTAGATAAATGGTTTAAGACTTTAGGCTACTTGAAGGGAACCACTAATCTTTTGATATCTGTGTGGTGTTCACGTTTGCTGACTCTAGAATTTATTACCTTCCTCACAGCATGTAAGGTAAGAGTTTTCCTTTTAGGAAATAAACTGTATTTGTTCCTGCTTAGTTTCTGTTTCAATCCCAGTAGTAAATGTGCCTCCACGTTTTTTTATTAAATAAAAATGTGGGCTTTACTTTGAAGGGAGGAAGGAAGGGAGGATAATGATGATGTACATATAGTTTTTAATTTACTAATTTATATTACATGGTTGTGGGAAGGTAAAGATTCTCCAGGCCTATTTTTCCAGTGGTGCATGCCGTATCCTGCAGTGATGACATTGAAATATAAGCACCTTTAATGACTGCCTGCATAGGGTAAAACCAAATGAATCCTCCAACAGTTGCCCAAATCAGGATGCCTGTTTGTAGAGGTGAGGCTGGAGGTCGGGAACAGTGGGTCATGGGTTATAGTGTGGAGGACTAGAGGCATGGCCATCTCCATACTTTACTGAAAAGACACCACATAGTGCTCAGAGCATTGCAAGGTGCCCACATAGATGGTTTAATGGGTTTACAGCTCATTGGGCCAGTCAAGGGGGATCAGATGAATTCTCAAACCGGCCCATGATTCCTAGAATTGGGAAAGTGGAGTAGCTATGTGGGACATTAGGATAGTGTCTAAAAATTTTGGAATTTGCTGAGTTTTACCCATGGCTATCCTTAATCCTTGGGATGGGAAGTGGGATTTGATCACACTCACTACTGCCTACCCCTCACTTTCTGACCCTTTAAAATATTACAGTGATAATACTTTTCCTCTATGAGAATGGAAGTTCTGGGCAGCAAACCCAGGGAAATTACCAGGTATTGTAATATGGCTAGTACATAAAACATTATCAAAGACAACAAAATAGATGTCCTGGTTAGTGTGTTTGGTGCAATGCTGTAGTTGCTGCTGTTGGTGGTCCTGCAGTGCAAAATCGGGTCTGGATCTCTTCCTAAACATTGAGTGCTGTTGTAAGTGAAAGGTGACGGTTTCTAAGACATTTCCCTTTGGAAACACCCCCGAATCAGAAAAGGCCTTAGAATTTCATCTGCACCAAATGGTTGGAAAACAATATTCTTTGTCCAAAAAGGAATGCTGAGTTTGGAGTAGATTAGTAATTCCAAATTTTCTCAGCAATGACCCTGACCACGTTTCTCTTGTATGTAATTTATACTCAAATTAATATCTTTGCATTTATCAGTGTCAAATATCAGGAAGCTTTTTTTGCTAATTATTGTTTGAATCAAACAACTACCCTCTATTACGAAACCTCAGAAATTGTTTATTAGTAAAGTATAGCCCCAACTGCTGTATGATGGTGAAGTGTACATGTATTATTAAATAATACATGAAAAGGGCTGAATTGAAAACCAAAGTGATTTAATTTAAATATAGGAAATTAGAGTTTAACAAAATCTAATAATTAGTGAAAATGGAAAAGCATATTCCTACTTTCATTTTCAATCTCTGTTTACCAAAAATACTTAAACCATGTATGGATATTTAAATATTCCATTAACAAAATATGGCAGCATAAAGATAGTAAAGAAAACTATTTGCAGCCGTATAGATAAAATTCCAAATACCCAACAGAGTTTAGCATTTCAGAGTATGACCTAGACATATATACTTAAGTAATTTAAATTAAAAAATATTATTAGGTTATAGTGGCCTTGCAGATATGCAGTATATGTGTATCACAAATGGCAGATGAAACAATTTAATAATTCAATATGACAAGCTGCCTTATAAATGACATTGAAGAGCTAGATGGGAGAATATAATGTTCATGTTCATATAATATTGGTACCATTCTAAATATCAGTTTTTAGAACATGCATCCATACTAACTCATTCCTTAGACATTTGAGCCTTTAAATACTAGCGATGTGCACATGACACAATTCCAAAAAAATATTATTTAAAACAAGCACCCAAAATGCAGAGGCTGGAGAAGTAGGTGACTTGACACATAAGATGAGTGTGATGTCTACTGAATGCAAATAGCTTCTCTGAAAGCTTCAGTAAGGATTGTTGAGACAACTTGAATGATGACTAGCAAGAAAATGTGAGCTGGAACTAGGCGGTGTGGTATTATTGCATATAGTCTGGGCATTTTACAGCTGACTGAGCACATATTTGATGTTCTTGACGGGAATCAGCAGTATCAGTGCTCAAACCCCTAGGGCTGGTACTTGTTTCAGGAACCTTTTTTGTGTAAAATAGAAACATAGAATTTGACTATAGGTAAGAACCTTTTGACTCATCTACACTTCCATTTTTAAAGCTGTAGAAAGAAACATTTTTGCAATCTATACTACATTTTGCATTATAAAACGCTATAAAACAATCTTTTGTGTTTTTATATGTTATTTTCAATTTTTTTCATATTCATTATTTTTATTTTTGCTACATAAGGAGATATATTTAACCCCTTAACACCATTAGGATGTATCATCACATTCAATTCAAAATGGTCTACATGACCAATAGGACAGCATAATATGCACTGTTGTTTTTGCACCAGAAGGAAACATTTCCCCACTGGTACATAACAGATCGGGCTGTCATTAGTCTGGGGGGTCTACCAGTCTAAAGCAGGAGCATTGGATGGTTCCCACTGACCGAACCAGTGTTACAGTGCTTGTAATGAGTGCTGGTTACATTGATATAACGTAGAATGCCTGAACTTCCGAACAATGTTTATTTAATGTAATAGTGTTCCCAGAGGATCAATGCAGACCCTCCTAGGACCTCTGATGAGCAGGGTGATCATGGATCCTGTGATGGGGATCAAAGTAAAAAACATTAGAAACTCTCTCCAAAAATAGAATAAAAAAAAATAATAATAATAAAATAATAATAAACTGACCACAGTGGTGCCATCATGACATCAAAAGGGGTACTGTCTAGTTCCAAATGAGAGGAGGTCATTAAGCAACCCAAAAAGATCTCCAGTCATAAAACAATAAAAATAATATATATGGGCAACCAAACACCTCATACTCATTCCACTAGAATTTAAAATGAAAAAACTTTTTCCCTCTCCCCAGTCCAAAAGTTAAAATTACGCAAAGATAGTGTAATATGTAAGGCAGCATTTCGATCACTTCTTCGATTTTATTATACATGGAAATGTTTTTCTCTTCTGTGACACTAAACTTCTGGAAGAAATCCTAAATGGTATTATTATTATTATTATTATTATTTCTGTGTTTTAATATCAATCATAAAAAATAATGGAATTTGTGAACAAACGTATAAAAAAAAAAAACAATATATAAATTGCGTACACTGAATGTAAAGTGGAATCTTTATAAACATGGTAAAAATGGCAAAAAGCTTAGATCACTAGAGTGAGAAAAACCCAGGTAGGAAGGGGGTTAAAGCAAAATATCTTCTATTTAGTACAATATCTTTATGATGTACATTAGAGCCAATCTAAGGAACTTGTTTGCTCATTTCCCTCTGCAAAATTAGAATGGAGATGATGTATAGCCAGACTATTGTATGTGGAGCTACCTGTGGGCAGCAGTTGGGCAAGTCGCAGGTGGGTCAAGAAAGGGAACCTGGCATGAAGTAAGTTTAGGTAGGGAGTGATGTCCATCATGAGATCAAGGAGCTGCCCCAAAGGGCCACAGTCAATTGCTATACCACTAGTTTCTAGACCTTACCCATCAAATACTCAGATGTAGACTTCATACCCTTCCAGCCATTTGTTAAATCACAATATTTAAATATACTACAATAGCGCTACTGTTATGCTAATCATCTTTGTATTCAGATAAAGTATACAAACATATTATTCACTTAACTGAGTATCCGTAAGCACATAATGTAGACAATTCACTTACAGGTTAAATCCAAATAAACATAATTTAACTACTATTAGTAAAATAATCACTTAGCGTTCCTCCAAACCTAACATAGGTATAATTTGTTGGGCAAGGAAGGGTGTAAAATTCGGACATAGTAAAAAAATATATGTCTCTAGAAGTTTGTTACAGTTACCAAATACTTTGACCTTTGGTGTCAAATAATGTACTCCTATCGGTGCCAAGATCTTAACCATAAAATGAATCTGCTAGGATTAAGGTTTTGACCATGAAGACCCTAATGGAACACTCTTACTTCACTGATTGACTAGCTGATTCTTTGCCAGCAGCAGCAAAGAAAAAAAGACTTAAAGGGAGATACATCACAGTGTTACGTTTATTTCAGCATTTACTAAATGCATAATATTGCATAATAATTGCAAGACTATTTGCTTCTAAAGAAAAACCTGACATTGAATGCGTGATTGTCCACAAAGTGTTTAGATTAATTTTAACAGCCCACATTTCTTAGTATTTTTTTGTTTGCATAGATAATGGTGTATGGAATAAAATATGCATGTGACAGATTACACATGTTATACCATTATCGGTATATAACCAATGCGAGCAGTATTTTAGAGCTCTGCATTTTTAGCCTAGATTTTACTTATCTGCATGAGCTAGAGTTAGCCAAAGGTGATGCAAATGGCTGGCTTAGGCCTTTTATGTAAAGAGAGGAGAAGCTTGATTATGCGCATGAGCAGTATGCAATGAAATTGGGACCACAGGATTGTGTGTGTATATATATACACACACACAGTATCTCACAAAAGTGAGTACACCATTCACATTTTTGTAAATATCTTATTATATCTTTTCAAAATTACTCACTTTTGTGAGACAATGTATATATATATATATATATATATATATATATATATATATATATATACAGGTTAAGTGTAAGATGTTTTAGCAGGTTGTCATATAATGATAGCAACAGTAAAACTACAAAAATTGGACCTAGCAGGTAAAGGTTATAATGCCTAATTTATTTTTATGGGATCTAATCTTCTTAGTGCAACCATGGGTATGGCTTTAAATTATATATAGTATAATATATATATATATATATATACATATATATATATATATATATATATATATATATATATATATGTATATATATATATTCCACCACACAGATATCCTGCTTGACAAATGTAGCTGTCACTTAACTAGTGCTGCAGTCAGTAAGCAAAGTTAGAAAGGCAGCCAGAAACCTAGTGCATGCCATAGCAGTGTAAAGTAAATTGAATCAGACAACGCTGCATTTGGGACAGAGTAATGGGCACACAGCAATCATGAAAATAGAATTCAAATTGAATTATAGTAAAAGGGAGCAAAATAGTGGACACAAACATTGGATGTCCAACACAATTTAGATTGGCAGCTGTGGTTTTCATTAAAGAGCTATAAAGTTAGATGTGTTGTTCCGAGTACTAGTCTGCTTGTTCAGGGTAAAATAATATATAGCCTTTTCTCTCGTGGTAACTGACTAGTGCCTCTAAGTGAAGTACATAGCTGACACTCAGAAAACTGAACAATGGAAGGCCTTTCTATAACCATACATTTTGATATCTATTGCGTAAAGAGGCTATGATCGTTCTATTAAAGGATGCCATGCTTATGACACAGGAGCCAAGAGAGAATTCCAAGTGTACATTATGCTGACAGTGAAAAATAGGAACATTTTACTGCTCCAGCTCGTGTGTTCTCTGTAATTTATTTCAAGCTAAGCACTTACTTTAGTGATGACTATAAAAGAGTCTTGTATATAATTTTTCAATACAAACTTTAGCAGCTGAAATTTTCTGAATTCTTTACAGTATTTGTCTCTACATTTTATGCTATTTTATTATAACTAGGAAGATATATATATAGATAGATAGATAGATAGATAGATAGATAGATAGATAGATAGATATAGATATATATCTATATCTATATCTATATCTATATATATATATATATATATATAAATAATACACACACACAACCGTACAAAAGTTTGGGGTTACTATCCTGCTTTCATTGAAAACAAGGACATTTCTAGCTGTGCTAACATAATTGTAAAAGGGGTTTCTAATGATCAATTAGTCTTTTAAACTTAAACTTGGATACCCAGGAGTGATGGGAGTGATAAAGGGCTACATTGTATTTACTCATCCATTTGATGCTATTTCAATAGACACAATTTGCAAGGAAATTCCAAGTGAGCCCAAAATGTAGCACATATACATATACATCGTTGCCAAGTTTTGAAAAAACATTTCCAATGACACTTTGCAGCACAGCTATCTATAAGTTACCGCCGCAATGCTATGCTTACTCTTGCCAGCCCACATAACTGGCATAATTTAGCTCTGTCTGTTTATCGTGGTACAGATTATATCACACGAACATACCCAGAAACTCAAATTAACAGAACCAGGCACACACACAAACATACCCAGACAATAATACATGTTGACACAATAACATATCCAGGCACACGCATATTAACATATAAAAAGACACATGTTCACACGCTAAAATACCACAGACGCACACTCACAAAGATACCCAGACACACACTTTCACTAACATTCCCAGACACACATACGTTCACTAACATACTCAGACATACATAACACATACTCATAAACAACCCACACGATAACATACCCAGACACACTCTTTCCCCACACAAATATACCTGGTCCCATGTTTACACACTAACATATAGATGCACATATGCACAACATACAAAGACACACACAATAATGTACCTAGACACACATAACATACCCAGACATGCAATAACATGCCAACCCACACTAACATACCAACACCTCCCCATACACACACATACTAATATATATATATATATATATATATATATATATATATATAATGGACTTATAAACATAAGCTGAAAATAAAAACATAAATTTGCTTGCAGCCAAGTATTAAGCTAGGTAGCTGTAGAAGATGGCAAACAAAACTATCCTCCCCAACTTCTAACCACTTTCTCACTATGATCTACCCCCTTTCTTACCATGATCTTACCCTTTTGCCCTATCTCTTACATTTCTTCCTTGTTTTTTTCAACTTTAAAAGCTGCTGTGTAGACTGAGGTCTGTTTCTTCAGACCTCTGCTTTAGTGCTGTGAGCGAGGCTTCCATGCTTAGCATGGGAATATGACGTCATATCCCGAGGCTCATCTTCAATCACCGGCACACAATGCTCATAAAGGCCTGTGATCTCCCCAACCAGCCCTGCAACTGACACCCACAACTGCCTATTTCCTGAAAAACACTTGGCAACTATGGTATATAGAACATTTTCTGGAAAATATTCTTTGTTTCAAGTAATATGTATCCTCCATCCTTTCTCTAGACAGGAAATGAAAAAAAATTGATGTCACTCTACTACTCACGTCACCAGTCTGGCCCTGGTGTTGATTCTTAAGTGGGACTGAGGAATCAAGGTAAGAATAAAAAAGGATGGTAATTTCTAGGTCTGGCATACACAAGTAGAGGTATAAGGCTTCATTAGTGTGTGAACTGGTAATTTTCTATTCTTTTAACAATACGGTATTTGATGATAAAATAAGATTGATCTCCCATTTTTTATTTTAAGTAAGATTGACTACAAGCAAGAAACTACCTTTTTACAGACACTACAAAAAGTGTGTTACACACTAATATTTTTGCAGTAAGCTAAAACTAAATTAAACAAATAATATCCAACAATAAAAAAACTATGTGCAAAATGAAAAAATATAAACTCTAAACTTATCTCAGCTTGTGTAGCAGGATTACTTCTCCTTCATAAGGGATCAGAACCTCACAAGGACAAAAACAGTATAAAGTGGATAGTGCAGTATTGTCTGTATCAGAACTAGACGCCACATGAAGCCTGCAATGGGTGAAACGCGTTGACTGAGAGCTTGTAGAGCCGTATGGCCTATACAAAGACGGCTTGAAGGGCTTGGGAGCAGGGATTCTTTAAGTTGTAAGTTATATTATGTACTTTTTATATAATAAATCCGGGTTTCTTGAATCATTCGCCTTACTCTATTTGATGACTAGTGGAATGCGACATATTATATTTGACACAGAAACCTGAGAGGTCTAATTAAATGTGCTGGACACAGTGAGCAGCATTCTGCTCACAAAAGAGTGAGTGCAATACACCTTTTATTGGTATATGCCTATTTATAAAACAGACAATACTTCTGTATGTACTTTATTCTGTTCTTGTCCTGTAAAGTTTCTAATACTTTATGAAGGAGAACTGAGTGCCCTCTGGCACTGCAAGGTTTGTTTTTTTAACCCAACCTGCTGGACCCCCTGAAAATCTTCACAGCATGGAGTGATTTGTAAATCCGAGCAAAACTCAAGAAATCAATAGAACTTTATTCAAAACCAAGCATTGAATAGAATTGTGCATTAGGATTCGTAAAACACTTTTAATGGAATTTGCCTATTTCATTAATTCGTAAGAATGTTTGAGAAAAGAAAAAAATTCTGTTTGCATTTGGTTGCTCTTACGCTCTCACTCACACTCTCTCATGCTCTCTAGGAATGTCTCCCTTCCTTCTCTGTCGACTGTGTCCCTGTCTTGTTTTTTGCAGCTCTGCTTCTTGTGTTGCCTCTTCTTGCTCTTCTGTTTTCTTTCTTAAATGTATGCTTCTGACCGACTTCATATGTTATATATATATATATATATATATATATATATATATATATATATATATATTCTTCAAGGCTAGAAGAGTATTAATTCTTCATCAATTATAGTTTCTTGTACATAGACACTGGTGAGATATTATCTTCCTTTAAACCATTATTGGTTCAAATCAGCTGGAAGTTAGGACGAAGAAGGAGGCAATTTTCTCTTTTCCTTTTGCCCTTTATAATAATTGAATTTAGCTGTGTGTGAAAGCTAAATCCTAGTCTGGCAGTATATGACTTACAACTTGAATGATTAAACTAACACAAATTTCTTTCTTTTGTACTGGTAGTAATGTCTGCTTTATATGGTATCTGTTATGATATCTGCAAAGCTAGTAAGTTTTATACCAATTTCTCTACATGGTATAATCAATAATCAACATTTCTACAATGTAAAATTTAAGAAGCATCTCAGTTTTTGATCTGTATAACAGGAAATTGTTTTCTTTAGTGTCTAAGTAATTAAATGTGAGCATGTACAGATAAGTTAGAGAGTGCTTTCATTTTTGATATACAGAAACACCCAGCGTGCAGCTCACTCCACATCCCATCCTAGTTCCATGTTCGGCAAATTTGTAGTTTACCCTGAAAAACATTTGGGACAAATTTTTTGTTGTTTTTGGCTCATTTATTTTCAGACAATGAATTTCACTTCCTGTCCTTTCAGTTGGATCAAAATTCAGAGGGTTGTTTTTTTAATTTGGAAATTAAACATGTTGCCTAAAAATAAAAATAAGTCTTTCTCCCTCAGTGTGCCCATTGGTCACTCCACAGTCCTGTCTATGCACCATACCCTTATCCCCTTATCCCCCCTAGTCCTCTCTCTATATACATTCCCCAGAGACATCTCTGCCCTCCTTGCCATCTTCCCTTGCCTTTTATCTACCCCTACCTGCTTACTCACCTTCTTCGGCTGCTGCCTGATCTCCTCTGATCTCTTTGTGAAGCTACAAAGAATTCACAGGAGAGATAGAAGGGAGATAGATAGGGAGTCAGTGTATGAGAGATTATGTAGCTGCAGAGAAGCTACTGGCAAGAGGAAGAGGAGGGAGCGTGGGCAAATGGGCCATGTGCAAACGAACAAGTGATCAGTTAATAATTATGTATTGTTTTATTAATAATTTGTGGTTTTTTTCATAATTACCCTAGATGACCCTCTCTCTCTTTGTAGGGCAAGGTCATCCAGGGGATGCCATAATGATCAGATCACTCCTATTGGCCATGAGTGATCTGATCATCATCATCAGCCCACTTTGATTGGTTCTGCAGCAGTTACTAAACTCACAGCATTTGACCTGGAAGCACCCTGGGGTAATACACTATCGCGGCATTGAAGGGGTTAACAATCCACGATTGCTCTTAATTGAGCAATCGGGAAGCAAGGAAAGGTTGGGGCTGGTCTCCACACTCATGTGGAGACTGAAGAACCCCTGTCCCTGAAGCTGCCTCTGACAGCTGGGACACAATCGCCGGTACATTGGCGAATGCAGGGAGGAGTCTCTTTGATCACTGACTTTTCACCTTCTCTTCTAATTATCCTCACTGACTGTCTTTCTGGAAATGCATTGCACTACCTGATGCTAATGGTTATCCTGCCATCCGCTGTGTCCACACTTCCAGACATCCTTATTATTTTTGACAACTCCACCATCCAACCAACTCACCAAATTCACTGGCTTGTTGTCACACTCGATCTTGCTCTCTACTTCATCCCTCACATCCAGTCCCTCATCAAATCCTGCAGCCTTCACCTAAAAAACATCTCCCAAATTCAGTCATTTTTGGCACAAGAAATAACCAAAATATTAATCCGCTCCTTTTTGATATCCCATCTGGATTATTGCAACTCCCTACTATCTGGTCTAACCCTCTCCCGTCCTTCACTGCTCCAATCCGTCCTTAACCCTTCAACTTTCTCTGTCACCATTCCTCACCTGCTGCTCCACTGTGCCAATTGTTGGCTCCTCGTGCCCTCCAGAATCAAATTTAAACTTGTGACCCTGACCTTCAGAGCCTTTAACAACTCTGCACTGCCCTACATCTCTACCCTCTTTCCCAAATACAACTCTAACTGCTATCTTAGTTTCTGTCATGACCGTTGTTTTTCTTCTACATCATTACCTCTTCCAATTTTGCGTATTCTCTGAAATGCCCTACACTGTTCTGTCAGTCTTTCTCCCTGGTACGCAAATTTCATGAAACCTACAACCTTTTCTTCCTAATATGTCAGCATCATATACTAGCTTTCTGAACAACCTCTACAGATCACCCTGACTCAATAAACTCATCCCTATCCAAGCAGTCCTCTCCTACTGTTCCAATTTCTCCTAAACCACTGATTAGATTATAAGCTTGAAAGAGCAGGCCCTCAACGTTTGTGCCAGGTTGTGATTGGGTGTGATTTTGAATTATTTTCCTACAGCACTACAAGAATCTGCTGGCGCTATATAAATTAATGTAATGTAAATGAAATGTTAAAAATTGATTAAAACAATGAGTATTTATAACATCTGGTTAGTTCTACTGAGCAGAACAGGGTCCTGTGACAGGAATCAGTGTTATTTTATGATTTGTAGAAAGTAGGAGGAAATGTATGTTCTTTATGCTTCCAAATACATTCAGCCTTTTATTTTATCGGTACTCAATGGTCTACCCTTGAAACATTATTTTTTCACAATGTCTATCTGGTAAGACCTTATAAAAGTACATGTCTTGTTCCTTTTACAAGGTATTTTACTTCTTCACAATATTGTTTCTTATCATAGCAAAGTCTTAGTTTTTCATCTTTATGGCACAGTGTCGTACTGAAAACTTTATATTGTTACAGAGCTCTAGCTCAGTCTGTGATTGTTCTTGCAAATATTTTTCTGGTTTGTCCAAAAAATAATAGTATATTTAAGTGATGTTTAACACTGATTACACAGTACATACATGTAGATGATTTGTTTTTTTGTTATTTTGAATAATGGTTTATCAAATTTCATTAATTGAAATTTCTGAATGTCAACTACATTTCTTGATTTACAGGGACAAATACATTGACCACTCTCTACTTTCAGCTCAAATTCAGATATATATCCTTTACTTGATAAACTTATCAGTGGTATAATCTTGCCTAGCCTGAATTGGTCTTGGACAAAATGTAGAGTGTTATGTACTGTGTTATCTTGAGCGATCAAACTCCCAGGTGAGATCTACCTTACAGCTGGCCCATTTACACTACAGAGGTCTCTGCCTAGCCAGGACAGCCTCCAAATCACTCATACCCTGAGTTACATATCCTTCAGAATTTGGAGATCACTATATGATGTCTTGTTCCGGCCCCGGAATATGAGGAAGAAGAGTACCTGCACTGTCAGAAAGAGCCAGTAGCCACATAATATGCCATTAAAACTAATAAAAAAGCTATTTAAAACAAAGCAAATAAGTGAATGTGTTAGTGTACAACATTAAGCATACTGTAATTAAAAGTGTTGTTGCAATTTTGAGACATCACATCAGCTCAGAGAAATTGCTTTTGGGAATTTTGACACATATAGCTGTATGGTGACGGAAACACGATACTCTGCGAAAACGGCTGGATTTGTCACAAATAACTGAATACATTAATTTAATAACAATCCTTCTCTGAGCAGGCAGACAAGACCAGAATTGACAGACTAAGACAAACCGATACATTACAGTAGGTGAAGAGGGCCCTGCTTGCAAGCTTACAATCTAGAGGCAATGGGATAAGGACAAACATAAGGAACAGAGAAAGGGTAGTGTGGTGGTTGTATCAGTGACAGGCGAAGTTCTATTAACTAAGATGGTATGCTTCTCTGAAGAAGTGGTCTTTGAGATTTTTCTTGAATGTTGGGAGGGAGGGTAAAAGTTGAAGGTTCGGTGGAAGTAGGATCCAGGGGTATGGGGCAGCATGAGTGAAGTCTTGTAAAGGAAGAGGTGATACGTGAGGAGGAGAGCCTAAATATGCTATGTTACTATATATCTGCAGTTTAATGTGATATAAAACAATTTATGTGGAAACTCATCGCAATTGTTTTAATATGTTGCTCATACTTGTATAAGTATTTGGAAAGGTATTCAAGTTTCGTCTGCAAGAGGACTATCCAAAAAATGTAGATGTTTTATCCCTATTTAGCTACTTCAAATGAAATACATGTTTACTAAAACATGTTAGAAAATCAAGTAAACTATGTCAATCATAACATTAGTCACACAAGAGATTGAAACACTAAATACCCATTAGATTTATTGCCCAAACAATGTTAAGCAGTGGAGAATTTGGGGAGTATAACAGATATTGTGATAAAACATAGTGACAAAGGTACCAATGGACCCAAAGAAGACCTGGGTAATTGCATGGGTCAGCTAAATAATTCACAATATTACCAATTGACTTTATGAAAGTACACTTGGAGAAATTAAAGGAGATTTTTTTGGAAGTACTGGGACATAAGTTAATTAGAAATGATGAATATAAATATATGTTACCAATTTCAGCTATGATAGCTACCTTTTATTGTTTATCAAACAAACTCATAAAAAAGCCCTCCAGATTGCCTGATAGTATCTGGGAATAACTTCTCATGTGAGAGGGCTAGTTAGAGGGAGGTTGTGATCTCCCCAACCAGCCCTGCTGATCAGGGCTAGTTGGGGAGATCACGATCTTGCACCTACCTCGGCGCCGCCCTGAAGACCGGCCCAGGGGAGGCGGCTTCTTCACTCGCCCCTCCCCTAGAGATTCGTGGCTTCTTGAGGAATCTCCGGCTCGGTAAGTAAGTATACCCGGCGTATAAGACGACCCCCGACTTTTGAGAAGATTTTCTCGGGTTAAAAAGTTGTCTTATACGCCGGAATATACGGTAAATGTTTTACTAGGCAGACTAATTTAACCAGACCACTTTAATTGATAATAACTATATAAAGATGTTGTTTTGTAAAGTAATAAAAGATAAATAAATGCTAGAGATGTTTAATTTACCAAAAGAATACTAGAGGATAACAAAAGATAGTATTCTTGATATCCGATTAACATTTTGATTTATAGATTGTTGATTTCTCCACAAGGATCTTGAATATTAACCTGTAATGTTTTTTTTGTGAACATTTACCTTGACTGGCAATCTCTGTTATCCTGCTGTGCATGGTAATATCCTAGCTTAATGAATAAGGTCTAAAAGCATAGACCTTTGGGTTAAAAAATTAAACATTTAAAAAAAAACATCTAATTTTCACCACTCAGTAAATATTTCTCAGGCATAAAAAATCCATGAAACCATAAAAACAAAAATAATGTTTTTGGAGATATTTTCCTTCACTCCCCATGTGTTTTAGAAATGTGTTTAGATCTTCTCCTATATAGCATGTATAAATTAAAGGGCAACATTTGTGGAGTGCAGTTGCATGACTAAAGTAATAATGCATGGCTAAAGTTTCCATGGAAAAAAGTTTTGCTTTAACGCACATAATTGTAAAATGTTTCTTGTGTTACTAATGCTTAGCTGCCAACCTCTTGACCTTTCTCAGTCATTTTCTGGGATAAATTTAATAACAAATGAAAATTGGGAGCTTTTGTCACTGAAATGTCTCCCTTTGGCACACTTTTCAACATATATACACTATATGGACAAAAGTATTAGGACACCTGATCATGACGCCAACAGGGACTTTTATGACATTCCATTGTAAATACATATAGACATTAATATATAGTTCCCCTTTGCAGCTATAACAGCTTCCACTCATCTGTGAAGGCTTTCCACAAGTTGTTCTGTGGGAATTTTTGCCAATTTATCCAGCACTGCATTTGTGAGGTCAGGCACTGATGCTGGACGAGAAGGCCTGGCTTGCAATCTCCATTCAAGGTCATTCCAAAGATGTTTGATTGGGTTGATGTCAGGGCTGTGTGTGGCCAGTCAAGTGCTCTAGGGCACAGTCATGCCAGAATAGAAAAGGACCATCCCCAAACTGTTCCCACAAAGTTGGAACTTTGAAGTATAGTATTGTCCACAAAGTTTTGGTATGCTGAAGGGGACAAACCAAGAAATTTTGGACAATGCTATGCTTCCAACTTTGTGGGAACAGTTTGGGGAAGGCAGTTTTCTGTTCCAGCATGATTGTTCCCCAGTACACAAAGCAAGGTCCATACAGACATGGTTGACTTTGGCATGGAAGAACTTGACTGTCCCGCACAGAGCCCTGACCTCATGGAACACGTTTCGGATGAACTGGAACAGACATAGGAAAGCCAGATTAATAGTGACATAATAGAAACTGCAACTAGCAAGATAGGAAACAAACTAACAATACAAATCACAGTGGCACCAATGAAACCCTAGTAGCATTCACAACTGCTCATAATTCCTCAGACCAAACTGTTGATTTAGAAAACCAAGTTAGCTCAGGAACAGTTAACGCATTGGACTATAAACTGTCAGAACCGGACAACATACAATTATACTTAGACTTGGGAGAAGACCACTCCATTGAGAACCTCAGGATAAAAGTATTGAAGGGGAACTTTGAAAACACGCAAGCCAGAAAAACATTTGAGATAAAGATAATTAACAATTTCAACACTGACAGCAAATTAAACATGGAGTCAGGAGTCCTTCACATGACATTTTCTGTGATTTTAATTTATGAATTCTCCTCATTTTACAGGCCGAACTTGGTTTATTGATCTTAAGAAGTGTGTATGAGTGGAGATGAGTTTTTTAACAATATCACCCCCCCTATTCTTGTCACACTTGCTAAACTAATTAACAACCACCTGTGACCTGTCCCTTATGAGTCTCTATCCTGCTCCTTACCCACTATACTGCTGCCCATGTCTCACTAAGATGTCTTAGGTTTATTTATTTTATATTTCAATACCATATATATATATATATTAGAAGGATGTTCCATCCTGCTATCCATAAAGGTTCATATTTATCACGTCCCCAAAATTATTTTTCCATTAAATAATATATTAAAAAGCATGTAATGTGAAAACAATTAAAAGCAGCATGCAGTTCACAGCTTATTAAATACCCAGCATCCTTCATACTTAGCAGGGCCCTGTCAAGAAACGTCTGTTCGTTTTTTCCAGTTTTAATTATCTTTTTTTTGTTGTTGCTTATGTTACTGTTGACATATACGTCATTTTATAAAAGATTCCTTATTTACCTAAGGAACATTGCCACTATTTCTCTTACAGGTGCCAAAGACTCTTGTGAAATAAACATACACAATATCCCTTTCCAAAACCATGGGAATTAATATGAAGTGCCCCCTCCCCTTTTTGCTATAACAGCCTCTCCTGTGGGAAGGCTCTCCACAAGATTTTGGAGTGTGTTGGTGGGAACCTGTGCCCGTTCAGCCAAAAGACCATTTGTGAGGTCAGGCAAGGATGCTGGCATTCGGCATTCCATTTCAGCCCAAAGGTGTTCAATGGGGTTATGTTCAGGGTTCTGTGCAGGCTATTCAAGTTCCTCCACACCGAACTTGTCAAATCATGTCTATATGGGCCTTGCTTTGTGCTGTGGGGGCACATGTTGAGAATGATTTTTATAGCCACACTGTCAGGACCCTACCGGTAGTCGGCGGGGGTCCTCACCCGGCGGCGACACCGCCGGGCGCCCGCGTCCTCGGCCACGTTCCCGTCGGGTCCCAACCCGTCGGCGGCGGAGGTCCTCACCCGGCGGAGTCCCGCGCCGAGCAACCACGTCCTCGGCCGCACGGCATCTCCGTGCCGCGGGCCGCGTCGCCGGTCTCCGTTGCAGCGGCAGCCGCACGCGGCAGGCGCAGGGAACAGCAGGATGGCGGGGGGGCGTGTCCTGCGGTCCCAGACCGCTGCTGGCAGCCAGGGGGGGCGTGTCCTGCGGTCCAAAACCTCACTGACAGCCAGGAGAGGCGTGTCCTGAGGTCCAACCACAGAGGGGAGGGGTTAGGGACTAATTGACAGCCACAGAGAGAGGAGGGGTTTGAGGAGGAGTATCAATTAGGCGGGCTATTTAAACCTGCAACCCTGTACCTTCAGTACTTGGTTGTTCAAGTTCCCTACCGGATTCCTATACCCTGTAGCTATTATTACTCTATTTGGATTACATGGACTTTTGACCCTCGGCTGGATTTCTGGACTTTGTTTTTGGATTACCCCTTGTACTGCGAACCTTCTGATTGAATTATACGGACTTTTGACCCTCGGCTTGATTTCTGGACTTTGTCTTTGGATTACCCTTGTTGTACTGGGTACCTGCTATACGATTACACGGACTTTTGACCCTTGGCTATATACTGGACTTTGTGTGTTGGATTGCCCTTTACTTCACTCCCTTGCACCCGGGGTCTCTCTGCGCTGCGCTCCAAACCCCACTCAGCCTTGACATAACAACCAAGTCATATGGAGCCTGCAGGAGTCACCGATGCCTTCATGGCGCTCACGCAGCAGATTGCAACGTTGGCTCACACCATGCAAGGGCTGCAGGATAATCAACAGACCCTGCAAGCCCAGGTGCAAGCCCTACAAGCAGCTCCCATAGCAGCGGCTCCACCTGCACCTCCCGTCCCTCCTCCTATTGCCGACGCTATGGCCGCACAGGCACCTGAACCTCATGTACCGCTCCCTGACCGGTTCTCTGGGGACCGCTCCAAGTATAAAGCGTTTATTACCTCCTGTGAATTGCTGTTTGCCCTTAAACCCAGGGCCTATGCCACGGATTTCGTGAAAGTGAGAACCGTCATTGCTTTGCTCACGGGAGCCCCCATGTCTTGGGCTCACCACCTTCTGCAGGCGGATCACCCGTCCTTGAATAACTGGGAGGACTTCCGACGCTCCTTGGATGCCTTATATGACGACCCTCACAGAACCGCCACAGCGGAGACCGGTCTGAGAGTCCTCAAGCAAGGAAGGAGGCATGTGGAGGAATACGTAGCGGAATTCCGTGGGTTGGCTGTGGAGACTCAATGGAATGAACCAGCCCTTGTGCATCATTTTCCCCTGGGCCTTTCTGAACAATTGAAAGACGAGTTAGCCAGGGTAGGCATACCAGAGACCCTGGAGGATCTGACTCAACTGGTGACACAGATGGACAGGCGCTTTCGGGAACGGCATTCGGAATGGTCCGCCAATATTGGTCCTCCCCGTCCTATACCGTTTTTTCATACTACTCCTGCCTCTGCTCCAGCAACGACAGAGGAACCTATGATGATAGGTATGGCTCGTGGGCCGTTACCCGAAGCAGAAAAAGAAAGACGAAAGAAAGCTAATCTCTGCCTCTACTGCGGAGGTCCGGGCCACACTTACTACCAGTGCCCTGCCTTAGCCCCCAGAGGTAAGCGTTCTCCGCCTGTGTATCCTGTATTGTTTGGGGGCTTGTCTAGCCACTTATCCATCCCTGTCTCATTACAGTGGGGCGGAAAAAGGATCCAGCAGAAGGCCATCATTGACTCCGGAGCCAGCGAATGCTTCATGGACCTTGCGCTGGCACGTGCTTCAGGTCTCCCAACCCAATCCAAGGCACAACCACTCACGATCCATCTCGTGGATGGCACCCCTATGAAGTCAGGCCCAGTAACCAACGAAACCATACAGGTCTCCCTCACCGTTGGGACCGGACACCAAGAGACTTTATGTTTCAACCTGGCACCGTCTCCTTTGTTTCCCATAATCCTGGGGTTGCCGTGGCTTCGCCGTCACAACCCCTGTATTGACTGGACTGCTGGTACGCCGACATTCTCCTCTCCACACTGTAACCGGCACTGTCTTCTCGATGCACGTTCACCTACACCCCACTTTGCTTCATCCACCGTGTCCACCCCGTCAACCAAGATACCCGTACCCTACCAGGACTACGCTAAGGTCTTTGATAAAAAGGAAGCGGAACAATTACCACCTCATAGGACATATGACTGTCCGATTGATTTGATACCGGGTGCCGCTATTCCCTTCGGGAGGATATTCCCCCTGTCTGAACCGGAACTCAAGGTTTTGAAGGACTATATTGAAAGTAGTGTACGCAAGGGCTTCATTAGGCCTTCAACGTCACCTGCGGGTGCTGGTATTTTTTTTGTGGGTAAGAAAGACGGTGGAGTTAGACCATGTGTGGATTACCGTGCACTAAATAAAATCACCATTAAAAACAAATACCCGCTTCCTCTCATACCTGAGCTGATGGATAGGCTACGTGGGGCGTGTATCTACAGCAAGATCGACCTGTTAGGGGCTTACAATTTAGTACGTATAAGGAGGGGGGATGAATGGAAAAACGGCCTTTCGTTCCCGCTATGGCCATTACGAAT
Organism: Spea bombifrons; assembly: GCF_027358695.1. Lineage (NCBI taxonomy): Eukaryota > Metazoa > Chordata > Amphibia > Anura > Pelobatidae > Spea > Spea bombifrons. The sequence goes on along the minus strand of NC_071087.1, from coordinate 27,854,382 downwards.
ACAGGGTCATGCCATTCGGCCTTTGTAACGCGCCCGCCACGTTCCAGCATTTCCTCCATGACATATTTCGGGATTTATTGGACACCTGCGTAATAATATACCTAGACGACATCCTTGTGTACTCCTCGTCATTGATAGAACACCGGAAACACGTGCGACAAGTCTTGAACCGTCTACAGGAGAACCAACTGTACGCAAAGATGGAAAAATGCACCTTTGAAACAACAAGGATAGAATACCTCGGCTTCATCATAACCCCAGGTCACATAGAAATGGACCCCAAAAAAGTAGAAGCCATATTGTAGTGGCCCACGCCAACATCGGTCAAAGCCGTACAGAGGTTTGTGGGTTTCGCCAACTATTACAGGCGGTTCATCAACAGTTTCTCCCGAATCATCCGTCCTATCACACAGTTGACCACCAAACAGAACCGTTTCCAGTGGACACCACAAGCACAACATGCCTTTGAACTCTTGAAACAAAAGTTCACAACTGCACCCATACTCGTTTTGCCTGATCCAGAAAAACCTTATTTCTTGGAGGTAGACGCTTCTGAAACCGCAGTAGGCGCGGTGTTGTCACAAAGACACGGAGAGAAGGACTCCTTGCATCCTGTCTCCTTTTATTCCAAGCGCCTTAATCCTGCCGAACGCAATTATAGCGTAGGTGATCGCGAGCTACTGGCCATCAAGATGGCTTTGGAGGAATGGCGCCACCTGTTGGAGGGCGCTCAACATCCTGTCACAGTGTTTACGGATCACAGGAACCTCGAATACCTCCAGACAGCACGCAGACTCTGTCCTAGACAGGCTCGTTGGGCTCTGTTTTTCACTAGATTTCCCCTACACATAACATACAGACCAGGCGCCCGCAATGGAAAAGCGGACGCTTTATCCCGATTATACGATGAAAAAGAAAAGACCACAGAGGCCGAGAACACCATCCTCCCTGCTGGCGTCTTTCTTGCTTTCCGGACGTCTCTACTCCAGAAACTCCGAACCCACAGCACCCCTCAACCATCCCCGGTGTGTGACGTTCCTCTCCACTCTGATGATGGTCTCCTATACAGAGGCAGCCAGCTTTACGTGCCGGATCAAGTCAAACCCGACATCCTCAACGCCGTACATGACCATCCTCTAGCTGGACATGGGGGTGTTCGGAAAACCTATGAATTGGCTGAGGTCCTTTTGGTGGCCTGCGATGAAACGGGACATCGTAACATATATCAAATCATGCGATACATGTGCCCGAGCCAAACAACAACCAGTCAAGGCTACTGGTCTCTTGCAACCACTACCCATACCTAAACGACCATGGGAAGAAGTGGCGGTGGATTTCATAGTGGACCTACCGGTATCCCAACAACATACTACTATCATGGTAGTGGTCGATAGGCTCACAAAAATGGCACACTTCATTCCTGTTCACCGATTGCCAACCGCCGCACAAACCGCTGACCTGTTTATCCATCACGTTTTTCGTCTCCACGGCATCCCTAAGACAGTGCTATCCGACAGAGGGGTGCAATTCACATCTCGGGTTTGGGCTGCATTCTGTAAAGGGTTACGTCTCAAGAGACTTCTTTCATCTGCATATCACCCCCAGACCAACGGGCAAACTGAAAGAATAAACCAGATTCTAGAACAGTACCTTCGTTGCTATGTGTCACACCTCCAAGACGACTGGTGCCCTCTGTTACCAGTGGCTGAATTCGTATACAACAACCAGGTACAGAGTTCAATTCGGATGACGCCCTTTCGGGCTAATTACGGATATGACCCGCAGTTCCATGTGGACATACCTCCTACTGCCACCGTTCCCCCAGCTGTTGATCGACTTCAACTCCTACAACAGGGGTTTCAGACCCTACAGACCCACTTACACAAGGCACAACTTGATCAGAAAAGGCATGCTGATAAACGAAGACAAGCAGCACCCCTTTATCAAGTCGGAGACAAAGTTTGGCTATCCTCTGCCCACATCAAATTACCAGGACCATCGAAGAAACTGAGTCCAAAATACCTAGGGCCTTTCACCATTACCGCCATTTATGGTCCCTCGGCCGTTCGCCTTGATCTCCCTACCACGTGGCGCGTACACCCCACGTTTCATGTATCCCTCCTCAAGAAATGGTTCCCCGATACGCACCAAAGAAAACCACAAGCTCCTCCACCTCCCCCGGTCTCGGTGTCGGGTGCAGACTAGTACGAAGTGGACAGCATCTTGGATTCCCGTCATCGATATGGACGCATAGAATATCTGGTTCATTGGAAGGGCTATGGCCAAGAAGAACGTACATGGGAACCTGCCTCCAACTTCCATGCTCCAGTGAAGATCCGTGCTTTCCATCTGGCACATCCTTCCAAGCCTGCACCTACTCGCCCCCTGAGGTGGCGTCTCCGGGGGGGGATCCTGCCGGGCGCCCGCGTCCTCGGCCACGTTCCCGTCGGGTCCCAACCCGTCGGCGGCGGAGGTCCTCACCCGGCGGAGTCCCCGCCGAGCAACCACGTCCTCGGCCGCACGGCACGGCATCTCCGTGCCGCGGGGGCGCGTCCCCGGTCTCCGTTGCGGTGGCAGCCGCAGGGAACAGCAGGATGGCGGGGGGGCGTGTCCTGCGGTCCCAGACCGCTGCTGGCAGCCAGGGGGGGCGTGTCCTGTGGTCCCAAACCTCACTGACAGCCAGGAGAGGCGTGTCCTGAGGTCCAACCACAGAGGGGAGGGGTTAGGGACTAATTGACAGCCACAGAGAGAGGAGGGGTTTGAGGAGGAGTATCAATTAGGCGGGCTATTTAAACCTGCAACCCTGTACCTTCAGTACTTGGTTGTTCAAGTTCCCTACCGGATTCCTATACCCTGTAGCTATTATTACTCTATTTGGATTACATGGACTTTTGACCCTCGGCTGGATTTCTGGACTTTGTTTTTGGATTACCCCTTGTACTGCGAACCTTCTGATTGAATTATACGGACTTTTGACCCTCGGCTTGATTTCTGGACTTTGTCTTTGGATTACCCTTGTTGTACTGCGTACCTGCTATACGATTACACGGACTTTTGACCCTTGGCTATATACTGGACTTTGTGTGTTGGATTGCCCTTTACTTCACTCCCTTGCACCCGGTGTCTCTCTGCGCTGCGCTCCAAACCCCACTCAGCCTTGACACACAAAGACTATGTACAGACATTGCTCACAGGAGACTAAGGCTATCAAATGGGCTTTCTTTGGAAATGGATGAAGTTAAGTTGCCATAGGGGACGGGCATTTTACCTGTTTTCATAGTATTTATAATTGGAGGAGACATAGAAGAGTAATTCTCACAATTTACCTGTTCTGTTGCCACAGTGGTTGTTATGGAAACTTGGACAGTGCAACGTTTAGGAAATGACCTTCCTCCCAGCAACCCCTGAGTACCTGTAACTCTTAAGAGCCTATGAGGTATAGAGAGCTCAGATTATGAGGAGAGCATGGTAAGGTAGTGTGAGGGAAGGACCCTTGTTCTGAGGTAAGAAAGTGAAATCAATTGCTTGAGCCTGTACCATAAGTTCTAGAGTTAATGCATTCTTTTTTTAGCTGAAGAGATGAGTTTCAGTGTTCAAGATATCCAGAACTGACTGCCTCTGAGGAGCAAAAAGGAGACCCAAGACTCTATCAGAGGTAGGTGTAGACAGATATTGTCTCTCTACCACCATGTCCTGCTGGGAGGGCACCTCACCGAGCTCTAACAGGTAGCTTCTTAAGTCTACACTAGTAATTAAACGGGCAGCTCTAATTACACAGATAGATTCATGTCATGGGCAATTTATTTGGGAGGGAGACTTCAGTAGGACTGGCTAGCCAGAGATAGTGTAATATCTATACTTCTATTTGTTACTGCTTTGTACTTGAGATATTGTGTTTTCACTATTTTAGTGAATGGAAATCTGAGTAATGCCATTTGAAATGTGTACAGAGACAATAGATTAAACATCTCTCATGTTATTCATTAGTGTGTGTGAAATAATTTACAAATATATTCCTGCTTTACATAAAATTTAGAGAATAAATTAGATTTTGAATAAGTTAGATTTTTTGCTTTCTAATACATAGTCATCTTTATTGTAAATTAATGTCTCTCTTTTACTTTACATTTGAACCTTGTGATAAAGTTTGAAGCATATAAATAGGAAAACTTACTTGAAATACATGTAGTATATTAAATGTATTTTTAGGTTTCTGAATGTCTGCTTTTTCCCCCACTTTTATTATTACTGGTCCCATTTCAAACATTGCAATGACAGCTCCAATAAACCAGTCCGGTGTCCTGATTATTTAGATTCCTGACACTGTGTATTTGCAAAAGGGTGTTGCGTGTAGTGAAAACAGCTTCATGAATTATGGGGTCACTTATGTAATCATAAAATGTCTCTAATCGTATATTCTATTATTTTCATAGCATTCTCCATTAATTATTGAGATCATGCATAATACATTATTTCCCTCAGACGAGTGATTCTATATGGTTGTGTGGGTGTTTCTTATTCTTAGTCATGTCTGTATTGACATAAGTGTATTTTAGTTTGCTGGCGTTCTCACACTTGATAACAGTGGACGGATGATATAACAAAGAAACGCATGCATCAAATACTTCAAACTTGTGTTTACTACACACATTTGTATTAAAAACTCATTTTTATTCTAATCTATACATATAAAACTGCATTTTCTTAAGGAATTGTTTAACACGGCCTTGATTGGCAATGATGACGTTGACTGCAACTATTCCGCTACTGTAGCAGATCGGGCTGTTGCTCTTGTGCCACATGGCCATGTCTGGTCTAACAGATACTTAATATTAATGTTCTAACAGGTTAGAGTAGATGATTTTCTTTATATTTATTTTACATTTTTGCATTTTGTTTATTAAAGAGGCTCTTCTACCTACTCTCCCGAATTAAATATAAAGGTAAATCCCTACGAATATACATTTTATTAATTACCCTTTTGCTTTACCTATGAACAAAATGTGTGTATTATATAAGGTTAGGATTCTATCACAACCTAGCCTTTACTATTTGAAGGAAGGCACACTTAGACAAATATGAAGCATAAAAAGGACACAATTCAAAGACATATACACCCAGCCCTTCATTCCCTCCAGAAATCATGTTGCATACCTGATACCTTTTAATAGGTTTAAAGTGCTTTGAGGCCCTGAGCCATCTGAAAGATGCATTACTTTATCTCCTTATATCTAAACTTTTAATGCTTGCTCTGCAGATAAAACAGTCATGCTAACATAAATGTTTGCTAGCGTCCAAGGCAATTTGACAAATGTCAATCAAATGTTCCAGAGGCGACATCTCATATTCCTAAGCATTTTGCTGTCTACACAATAGAACGTGTACTGCAGTGGAGGAAAAAGACAGATTACATTTCTCATGTAAAGTTTCTAGATGCCAAACATTCCATTGCAGTTATAATTACAAGTATTGTGGACATGTCGATTTTTTTGTATATCAATGGACACTTCTTTCTCAAGTAGCTACATAATTACAAGGCTGTATGCAAAACCTTGCTTTCATTATAATTCAGGATAAATAGAAAATTCCAATGTGCATGTCTATTTATTGGATTGTTTATTCTTTATTCATTAGAACGTGCTGCTGAAGGCCAGTTCTAATATCTGTATACTGGGACTGCTATTTTGTAAAACACAGTTTAAAAGAGAATGAGAGCTATGTAATTGTGACGAATTTGCATATTAGTGATGTGAAATATGGGTCACATAATCCAATATTTTCAGATTGTATTCAATGGAAAAATAACATATTTTAGTATTGTAGTGTTTTGTAGAAGCAATGTTGTTTTTTGCTCAAAATATTAGAATTGCCTTGAATACTACATGTTATGGTTTTACTTTTTCTGGTTTGTTTCCATAGACTAGGAAGCTGTAAATGAAAGCAAGAATTAGTGCCTTAACTGAAATATATGCATTTTATAATACCAATGCGTTCTAATTAGAGCTGTTAAATATCAGAATATAATGGCGCTAAATAACTCAATAAGTAATAATAATAATAATACTCGCAAAGTAATAATACAGCTTAATATTAATTTTTAACATTAAGTTATATGTTATAGACACATGGGTTCTCTTCTTATAATAAGGCATTGTTACACTGAAACTAAAATGAAGCAAAGGTATTTTCCAAACAATACCTATGTATGTGTGTGTGTGTAAAATAAATAAATAAATAAATAAAAATAAATAAATATATATATATATATATATATATATATATAGATATAAAGTCCAAAAATAGTTACCGGCACTCCAGGGACTTTCCAAATAACCACACAAACATATATAGATATAGATATATATATTGTGTCTATAAAACCTTAATTCTTAACTTTACCTGTCATTAATAACCACTCTTAATCCCCTCTAGACCCTCTAGAATTGGAGCTCATTGGAGCTAAGTACCTCAAACCTGGATAGCCTCAGCATTAGGCTGGGGCTGATGTAAAACCCCTTCTCTTACCCTTAGCAGGAGCTCAGTTGTCCTATTTGGTGGTTCATCTGCCTTTGTATTTCTGGCTTTGTTTGCTGATAATTTGGTATGGACCAGCATGACGTGTGTTCTTTATTTGTGCATTCTTTTAATTGCATAGTCCCACAATGCACTATTTTTATACATTTGTCTTCTTCATATTATTATTATTATCATTATTGTTACTATTATCTTTGGATCTCTCCACAATGTCATTACTATTTATTTAAAATGTATTATATTTTTATTTTTGTTACTGTTTTTTCAAATATTTTTATTTGGAGAAGCAGACCATATGTACAATCCCTCAAGAAATATTTCACCAGTTCAAAAACTTAGGACATGGTATTACACCCTAAAGGGCTCTTTGGGTCAATTCCCTTAGTATGTAATCTTACCTAAGGCTTTTACGAGGTGGAATCCTAACAAACTAATAACTAATGGATTCTTGTAACTCTTTCTCTCTCTTTCAGTCCCAGATTAGTAAACCTGAAACATGCCATATTGTGGAATTTAATACAATTCAAATATTCATTTGGGGAAACAAATCTTCAGTCCACACTATAAACACTTTTCACAAACTGGGCAAATAAGAATATGTTATAGATGAGTAGCTAATGCGTTTAAATGGGATTAATACTTTAAAATGGTGTTGCTAACAAATAAACTCTATTAATTTAAACTGGAATGAGAACAGATGCAGATTAAAGTAGCACATAATTCCATTAGCACCATACTGTGAGCAATAATGTACATTCACAAAATCATCCAAAAACATCCACCAGCAATCATTATCTGGAAAGTGACAACAGACAAATGCTCGCATACAGTAACATGTTTCTACTTAACTTTCTCATTGTACAGTTATTGATGGGAACTTATGTTTAGAACACAATGGTGTTATTTGCTCTCACTGTAACTATAATTATATCTGACATGGAAGATGATGATTTGCTTATACTGAAAACTATGTATTCAAAAACAGTAACATGTAACTTTCCAATACCAGCTCCCCTTATGAAATAATAAAAATAAAAAAACAATGTACCAAAACTTTACTACACAAAGTTATTTTTATAATGCAAGTTAAATTTGTCTAATGTACGGAGCCAGTTCCTTGGAACCTAGTCAGGGAAGGGCTGACAACTTAAAGCAGGGTGGGGGGGGAGACAAAACTAGGTATACTGAGGCGTCAAATTTAATTTGCAGACAGCATGTGCAGTATGTGTTATCTAATTCTAAGATGCTAAAGAGATCTCATAAAGGAACTGGTCATGGAGTAGATGATGTGTAGTGGGCTTTAGAGACTCCAGACAACATAAACATCTGACTGCATGGCTAAGTATTAACACAGATGTTCTCTAGACGTAATAGAAAGAGCAAGCTAGAGGCAGGCAAGATATCCATATTAGAGGACAGGCTTAGATGACTTTAAGATGACTTGTCTTCTGAAGACACAGGTGCATGTGATTTATTGTTCTGAAGACACAGGTGCATGGTGAACATGGACATCCGGAGGGGGGTAAAAGGAGGTACTTACCCTCCCCAAAAATTCATAGAGGTCCTTGGAGCAGCAGCAAGGGAGGGAGCTACAGTAGACTGTTTAGAGTTGGGGGGTGCAGGATAACATCTTTTTTTTTATTCACCACCTGCTGTCAGAGTGGTTTGGTCTGCTCTTTCCATCTCACTCTAGCTGATCTCCTTCCTTTCACTCTGGTAGCTGCTCGCATGGGTAGGGAAATAGCTTGCATGCTGCAGACACAAGGTAGTTTATTTCAAACATGTATTGCAGCTAGGGTTAGTTAATACTCCAGCTGTTGAGACTACATCCCATGACTCTCAGCCAGTCTGTTATGTTAGGCATCATGGGAAATTGAGTACTCAACAATTTCCCATGAATAGCTTTCCTACTATTATGGATTGGTACTGGAACTGCTGTGTAATGTACACCTTATGATTCTCAGCCATCCATTTCATTGGAGAAATGTTATAACAGCACTTTGAGGCCCACATTTACATAACTTGTAAATAAATGCATGTACAGGACTGCAACCGTCAAGCCATTTCCACTACAAAACAGGAAACACTCAAAAGACACACAAGATGCTCAAAAAAGACGTACAGATGTGCTGGTGTCATGCTGTTAGGTATCTGTTCTTGGGAAGCTTGCATCCTTAAAGTGAATGTCTTTAAAAAGGGAAAGCCTGTAAAATATACTATATTTTAATAAAAAAAAACTATATACAATGTAAAAGTACAGTGCAATATCATGATAAAAACATACACATATCTAGATGAACAATTTCCAATCTTTAAATATTATTTAAAGATGTGCTGCATTTGATTGTACACATTTTATCAGGTTTACCATACAAAAAATCTTAAAACTCTCAGTTTCTCTTCATAACATCAATAGGGAAAAAGTTTCAAAAAAGTTAACTTTTGAAGTTTGTTGGATAATAATAAATTATTTATAACTAAAATTTAAATGAAGACTGGGACACAGAGAGTGACAGGAAATCCATTCCAAACAACAAATTACATACATGGTCACGATTTTGTCCTGTTCAGAATACATTTTGCATTATGGAACTTTGGTTGGACGAAAAAACAAAAACAAAAGCACAGCTCAGGTACTATGACCTGGAAATAGATCAGTATAATTTGGATGTAATCTATAATGAATATAATATACATAATACATATTTTTCAATTTTAGCTTTGTAAATCAATCAGAAACACCTTGTTTAGGACATTCTCTAGTTTTCAGTGTTGGTATACGCATGGGGAGAGAATTCCATGTTTAGTCAGAAAAAATGACTCTCCCAAATAAAAAGACACTTGCTCACCTGTATGAAATTTAGTTACAAATTTAGTTAAATTAGATTATCAGTTATTATATTATGGATTATACTTTATATATATATATATATATATATATATATATATATATATATATATAATATTGGCAACAATTTATATAGAGCTCAAAGGATATAAAATTAGTGTACAAATTTAAGGATACAAGCTCGTTAAACAAAGCAAGACATCACAAAGTGATGACATTGCTGTACAATCAAGCAGAAAGGTGCAAAAGGTATAATATTTAGAGTATTGTAAATTCAGTTTTTTTGGAGTGGTGGTAGCTTCTGCTACATAGCTGATATAAAATGATGGTTTTAAGTAACTTTTGAGCTAATTTAAATAGGTGTGTTTTGTTAAATTAGATGAAATCTGGAAGTACCTTCCAAGCATATAGAGTAGCTTTTGTAGATATGAGAGTCAGGAGGTAAGAGATTTTTTTAGGATGAAGACAAATAGAAATGAGCGATTTTGGGTGGAGAATTAATAAGGGCTTTATGTGTTAATGTCAATACTGGGAATCCAGTTTATTGATTCACAAAGTTAAGCACTAGAGGACGTCATGATGGTTTAGAAAATACCCTGTATACCTTTGATATAAGACTCCTACGTCAATTTCTTATTCTCAAAATATTAAATAATAATCATAACTGATGTGTAATGTTGGCTAATTTGTGAAACATAATTTATCTTATTGGTTATCCATGTAAATTCCTGGTTGTGCCATGTAGACACTTAACAGAGAATACCGAGTTAGTATATACATTAAGATCATTTAACAAACATAGTGGTCCATATGTTTTTGGGTCAAGAGTCATTCAGTTAAGGTACATTATAATAAAGAGTTTTTTGGGGAGGGATGGAAAACTTGCATATTAGTGAGGTATAAATGACATCAAATTGACATTTTATTTAGTGTTTTGTTTTTACTGCATAACAACTAAATACCTATCTTGTATAATAGAAACGTACTTACTGATGGTGTTATCATTATAACATTTAAATATCAACATTTCTGCATTATTCTATGTTATTCTACTTCTGTGATCCCCATGCCCAAAATTGGGAGTACGACAGGGAAAGCTTATAGGCCAAAAATGAGAGAACTTGTATTAATATGGTAAGGTCAAATATATACACTGATCAGCCATAACATTATGACCACTGACAGGTGAAGTGAATAAATAACACTAAAAATCTTATCATGGCACCTGTCAGTGGGTGGGATGTATGAGGCAGCAAGTGAACATTTTGTCCTAAAAGTTAGAAGCAGGGAAGCATAAGGATCTGAGCGACTTTGACAAGGGCCAAATTGTGATGGCTAGACAACTGCGTCAGAGCATCTCCAAAACTGCAGCTCTTGTGGGGTGTTCCCGGTCTGCAGTGGTCAGTACCTATCAAAAGAGGTCCATGGAAGGAAAAGCGGTGAACTGGTCATCGGTGCCCGAGGCTCATTGATGCAGGTCCGGGGCGAAGGCTGGCGCTTGTGATCAAATCCAACAGTTGAGCTACTGTAGCTCAAATTTCTGAAAAAGTTAATGTTGGTTCTGATAGAAAGGTTAGAACACACAGTACATCGCAGTTTTTTGTCTATGGGGCTACGTAGCCACAGACCAGTCAGGGTGCCTGAGCTGACCCCTGTCCACTGCCGAAAGGGCCTACAATATAGGAGTTGAAGTAGTATTTCCAGCCACTGAGTACTGCTCACTTATTAGGCTATTAAACCTGTTTTTGCCCTATATTCCTGGCTCAGTGTATATGTACCTGTTGAGCTTGTGCTATGGGCTGTTATGTTGGATCTGATTTCTTGTCTGATTACCTGACTACAACTCTGCTGCCTGTGCTTGAATCTGGATTGCTTGGGGTGTTGTGTTTGCAAGGGAATAGATTCCCTTAAACTTGACTCTAGTAGTAGACTGTATCCTTGTGTGGGATCCTGAGAGCCTGGCACTAAGACCAGCCCTGCGTACATGGAACCTATCTGTCACAAAATAACACTAATTACATACCAAGTACCAAGCAAAATGTTTGTTCAGAGAAGTGGGTGCTCTCAACCAGCACCTGAAACAACAGCAGCCAACTAACCTCTTCCCTATGGATGTCATGGATTTAATAGTACCCACAAGACATTTGGTAAAGAGTAAAAACCAAGTGATTACTGTTACTTCTTTTCTTCACTAAAGAGAGAGCTACTGATTAGGGACAGTATAATTTTTAGTCTCTCTAACCATAATAATAATAATTATATATATATATATATATATATATATATATATATATATATATATATATATATATATATTTAAAGTCTTGAAACCAAAGATAGAAGAGTGGCTGTTGTAGAAACAAATCAGAGGTGCAAGTTTCCTTAAATCTAGAGAAAAAAGGGAGTTGTGTTTTAGTAGGATGTAAATCATTATGTGATTTTGTAATGAAATGTGGGTGCATTTGTATACTTATAAGAGAGATCAGTATATAGGGGCTTGGGGTTTAATGTAAATGTGTGAAATCATTATTGACAAATAATTTATTCATGTATGCAATGCTCTGTATGCATATCTTTATGTGTTTGATAGTATTATTTGTGTAAACTAGTCATATCTAACAAAGGTCAATACATACAGGAATATACTAGATGGGTTTAAAGAACAAATAAATGTCAATAGGGAGAGATTTATATTAATATATACCTTGTTAGACACAAATCACAGTGGATTTCTGAAGGTGTTCTTTAAAAAAAAAGTGTAAGTTGATAAATGATCCATTTTTTGTGCATTTATCATAATACATTATAATTGTAGTAAGGTGGAGACTAAAGATTGCCATTCAGGAAAAAAGTCAATATACCAAATATAAATGTTGTATACTACAGATCAGTTACATACATCCATTAAATACACACTATACACTAGGATATATATAATTTCTATTACATTGGCAGAAACTAAATGATGATTGAAGCGCTGAGTTTGAATATATTAAAATTGTTTGTTCAAACATGTATTTGCCTATAAATGAAAGCCATGTGAACAAGCTAATGACATGAGTAAATAATGAACACTTGTCTTAGATATCCAGATGTTATAAACGTCCAAGCAGACCTAAACATTATTCACGAATGATTAAAAACCAACCAAAAAATGTCATGGCATGTAATATAGAGCAGATCTATCTTATACCATGAGTTATGCTAAGTCAAGTAGTGACAAAACATGGCGGATTATGCAAAAAGTAAATAAATAAATAAATACGACCCACAACATGTCATATCTGTTTTGCAGGTTAAAAACACAAAAAAAGCATATGATCTGATTAGATTGCAGTTTCTGGACAGCTTTATTAGAACATATTAAATTGCATCCATCAAAAAAAGGTATATAACTTCTCTAACAGACTGTCTTCAACCCCATTAAATTATTTATTTGATAAGTGCCTTGACCGTTTGAAACAGACAACATAGTTTTAGACAAAAGACGCAAAAACAAATTGAAAAGGCAATAATGGATGTACAGCCCCATTAGTGAGGTAGGCAGATCACTAATTCACAAACAGCACTGATTAAGTAAGACTAATGTGTTTCTCATAATTTAATCATGTAAATTACAAGACGATAATATAGCAAGTAGAGGCCATTTGAAACTGACCTGCTCTCTACACTTTAGATTTTGCTATGGCATTCTTGATATTTTATATTTAAATGGTAGATTCAATTAATTGTCAAATTATCTGTTCAAAAAGACAATATTCAATGTTCACAGTTTTTTTTCCACTGTAGTAGTTTGTTTTCTTCTAGAGGTGACAAGGTGAGTGTAGTACGTTATATTAAGTTCCCTTAATATTTTGTCATGTAATAATAGTCATTAAATGAAAAGTGAAACATTGTTACATGTTCAATTGTTTTCAGGAATGGACAATTTGTGATATTTGACTAGATTTTCATATACGCCAGCCTTGGATTGGTCCTCTGGCACACCAGGCAAATGCCCAGTGGTCCGGTGACTGATAGGACGGCATACTTACCTAGTTCTAGAAGTGTGTGGCCCGATACAAGCAGCGACATAGCCCTTACAAGCAACCAGTGGTGGAAATTTTTGGACTATGGTGGAGGGGAGCTGCAGCTCTGAAGCACTGGCTTCTATCTAAGGTGAGTACTTATTTGATTCATTTTCATATGCATATTAAAGTACTCATAACAAATGTTAATATGCATTATTCTTCAGCAGAGCTGTCGAGGACAGTAAACTGTTTAATAAGAACAATAACCCTTTTCCCCTACACACACACACATATTAATTAATTAATTAATTAATCCATAGTCAGAGAATGAGCTATTATTAAACAAAATGCTAGGTGAGATGGTGACACTAATATCCTGATGGGTCACTGGAAAAAACATTTTTATGGTCACCAATAATTCTGAAAACCTGCATGCTTAGTTGCATTATATAGTCAATGTATTGTGTTTCAGGTCTACGCAATATGCTAATCCTAACAGCATGCAGCCCTCCATACGAAAAAGTTGGACAGTACTGACGTAGGGATTTTCTAACCAATTCGCTGAACTAGCAGTAATCTGCTGCATCTACATAGTTATCCAAGACATGCTTTAAATTGCACATGTATTTTGAAATTAGGTGTTGTATGTGCAGTTGAACTTTGATATAAAAAAAAAAATCACAAAACATTGTATTCTTTATTTAGAGGTTAATTGTCAATATATCTTGAATAAATAGTATTATATTTATTATTATTATTATTATTATTATTAGAAATGTTTTGTTACATCTGTTTATTCTTAAAATCTTAAAGTTATCTCACTATGATAGCTGGGTTATCATCATATAAACAGCACATCAGGGACATATGAGTTCCTGCATGGGGATTCTCTAATGATAATCCAACTCCTGCAGTGAGATTAAAAAATAAAGGAAAAATGACTTTGTAATGGGAATTAGACACCATGAGCTTTATCCCTACAGTTTGCGACAATCTGATTGCACTGTGTGTACAGTCAAGAGTTTATGTAAAATAAAATTTCTCAAGGGGATTGAAGTTTATTAAATGTCCATACCAGGAAACCAGGCAATCAGCAGATGAAAGCATGAGCCTACGGGGCACTAAAATCCCTCTGGTTCTAATAATATGGCTATGGCAAACCACTTATTTCTAAAGCATAAATACTTACCTTGCTTGCTGGTAAAATTAATGGACGTAATTCTGCAGAAGATTGGTATGCACTTGTGTGTTTCCCAAGAAAGAAATACCATGAAAAAATGTCCTTCACTTACCCTTTGTCTAAAAATAAATCTACATTGTCTCATGTTATTTTTATGTAGGCATATATGAAACTTGTTATTTTATAATATTTTGTTTATGATTGTTTAAATAAAAGGCAATACCTTTATACGGGTAATGTTTCTTGCGGCAGGACCAGAATGGAAATGACCCTTGCCACTTGCTTTTCAAGGTCAGTGGCCCCCTCATGACATAGGTGCTGGATATGAGAGGCTGCACGTTACATTTTTATGCTCACATAGCGTGTGGCCAGACATATCCAGCATCTGGTCATATACTGCAACAGAATGCTTGATTGCATTTGGCACTTACAAAGTAACTAGTATATGTCCTAATATCTGAGTTTGTGAGTACATCCACCTGTAAATATTGTGAGTTTCAGATGAGGACATTCGACTTGAATGGAATCTTTCATGTCCTCATCTGAAATTTGCAAAATTATGAACAAAATATAAAAGAAACAATTACAATTTCAAAAACTAAACAGAGGTCCTTGGGACTCCTATTAACCAAAGAGACATTGATTAATCCCATCCCCCTTCACAGAATTCAGAGCAGGGGTAATAAAACAAGCTCCAGTGGCATATAGACTTTATCCTGTGTCTTGTGGAATGGGGAGGGTTAAAAATGTAGATATCCCTATCCTCCAAGGTTTTTTCTAAAGTAGAATTTTAGAATATTAAGAGCTGATCTATTTTTGTATTATTACTTAGAACTGAAGTACAATGCAATTGTGATATTTCGAATGAAATATGCTGGGAATTCTAATTGTTTCCACGTATGATCTGCTGTTTACGCATTTCCCATGAGTGATGCATTTTCCAATGTTACATTATGTTTTTGCAGCAAAGGAATTAAGAAATATGTAAATACGTTCAATAAGTGTTCCATATTGTTTCCATGGTGCTTCATTAAAGTATATAAATCAGTGCTACTGTCAACTTTGCCATTAAGTATTCAATAAGAAAAGGCTTAATGCAATTAATAGCAATTAAAATGATGCCTTTATGATGTCAGTTTCCACATTGTAAGGATGTAATTGCCTGTAAGGAACTTTGTACAGTATTTATCCTCTAAATCTGTCCACTTTATATGAAAAATGCCAAAAACATCTCCCATATGGGTACCATTATCTTCTTCTTTTTTCTAGAAGTAATCTATCTTAACAGCATATGCACATTAGGCTAATTTGCTTAAATTAGTTTTTTTCCCTCTCTTGTGACAATAGGCATGTTGCAGTTCACTTTTTTGCTTATTTTTTTAAAAGGTATATATGCTAAACGTTTGCTCATTGAAGCCACATTAAGGGGTCAGCTGTTTAGTAGATATTGAAACAGGATGTTTCCGTTTTGGCTTATAATTTCGATCTTAGTAGATGATAACAATAACAGCTACATAATTACAATCACAAATATTGATCAGTCTAATCTGATTGTCATCTAGTAAAACAAGAGATGTTGCTTACTCTGCTGTTGTAAGGGGCTATTGTCTGGACATGATTAATTAATGAACTGATTCATGTATCCATCCGTTAAGCTTTCCATACACACTCGTGGATAGCAAAATATAATATCGGTAATAGAATTTCAGCCACGTATGCAATGATGCTAAATGTTTTCTCTGCATTTTTTGCTAAGCAGAATTTGTTATCCTCTTACTTGATTTTTGCACAAGCAAACACAAATGTTATTTAAGAAGACTGGAATAAAGCATCAAAGTAAATCACATTAGTATGTACAAGGACTTTGTCTAGTGGAACTCTAGCGGACGTTATGGGGAATTCATGCTTGCCAAGTGCCCTTATTTACTCAGTAGAATAGAATGACTTTGGTCCTGCTTACCATTATTCCCAAAAATGTCTTAAAATTCTTATAAGCATGTATGTGGCAGAATATTACAGAATCTGCCAACCCTAAGTGCAGAACAAATTGTCTTAATATACTTGTCCATAGCACATAGTGGTACTATATGATACTCAACAAACATGGATGATACTATAGTGGAATATAGAATTTGTCAAATAATTTTGAGAAATGTCTAATAACTTCTAATTTTTATCTAAGGTAAAATATATCAAATACCCTTTTGGGGAATTTCTGCGCCATATATTTTTCATTTTTTGCAATACCTAGATATTTCTTGCAACATGCATGATAACATGCAGTCCTAGTTGGCAATGTATAAATGGCAAACTGGTTACTTTAGTAGCATAGAGAAGGAATGGTTTTGAACATGGATTTAATTATATGTCAGTTTAAACAGATCCAAATGTATTTTTCTTTTTTCATAAAATTTCAGTCAATCATGCTGCCTTCATATATCCCACAGCAAAGCGAAATTTTGTCTTGGATGTTATTAAGATCAGACAGTGACGCCTTTTAAAACATATGTGGTGTCTCCTGTTGTTCTACATTAACTATATTATTTATGACATTTTTGTCTGCCATACCAGAGACATAATGTGACTCCAATCCTCCTATTTTATTTGTAGGCTAGGCTTTTAGAGATGTTTACAGTACCTTAAAACACATCCCAGGAGAAAATCAAAGCTGTTGTTTATGATAACATGGTCTGAGAAAAATTGTGCCGGGTACAGACTCTTTAGTACATAGGGTTGATCTCTGGACAGGTGACAATCTATGCTTCCTCGCTGGTCATCATTTTCCTGCTCTTTGTGTCTCCCAAGGCTTTTAGTCTTGTACAGCGGGCAATTACTTTCAAGGGATCCATGTATAAAGTGGATCTAGAGGTAAAAGGTATAATTGTTGACCTTATTTGCATGCGCCTACCCAGAATCCCTTGTGGTTGTGGCAGCACCATGAGATTTCTGAGGGAACAACAAGCCTTCTGGCTTTTCTGGTGTCTGTAGATGAGTGTTTAATAATGCTTCTACTACCCCCTTAATTTTAAGTGGAAGGGTTTTCCATCACCTTTACCCACCATAGCTTTTGTTATTTTTAAATATAACAGCAGTAAAGTAAAGCTTTCCAGAAAATGAGAAGTTCAGTTTAGCAGTTGGAGAAACGAGACTTAACACCATTTCTACAGGATGGATTGATTGGAAGAAATGTTACTACAGTCCAATGGTAGATATATTTCCCCTTTGATGTCATGCAAGGCAGCCAGAATGGCTGGCTGGGTTTATAGAGATTGTGATAGCCAAGGCATATGCTATGGGTTTGGGGCTGTATCCTCTTATGGGTAGAGGCAATGTCAGTGCGTAGTAGTGTTTCTCTCATAGAATTCATTTTGATGAAATATGTAATATGCTGGCAAGGTCATCATGTACAGTATGTATGTATCATGAATAAATACTGTGTCCATTATTATGCGCATTTTGTGTCAGAGTGGTTACGTGCATGAATGTATTAGGTGAGTTTTATGGCCTTAAGGCAGGAGGGAAGTTGAGGATTACACTAGTTATGAATATGAGGCTTACACATGAATGGAAGACTAAATCAGTGCTGACTTCATATACTCAGTCTGGGCTAACAGATGATTTTGGGGCACAAAAGGAAATTGTACCCAATATATTAGATGGTTTTATATAAGTAGGATGCAGACATCTCTAGACTAGATGGACAGTAAAATAATAATGACTTAGTTGGCATTATGAGATCTGTATCTTATTTCTGTATGATTTATACATTTCATTTCTGTTAACAGCTTGTCAGTAATATCGTCAGAACTTAATTTAAACAAGAATTATGAAAAACTGTGACCAGGAAAGTTAGAAAACTCTTATAACTGGTAATAATGTTTTCTAAATGTGTATTTGATATGCTTTCTTCATGGTGGTATTCCACCTACTTTGCTGAATGCCAATTTTTTTTTTTGCCAGACACACTTAGTTGTCATGTGACACCAAAGCAAGCACTGGAAGGAGGTTGCCACAGAAACCGAAATAGCTTCTTAAACGTTTCAGTGGTGTTTTATGCAATTACTATTTCATTTACTAAAGTTTATTTGCTTAGCATGTTGTTTAACTTTAACACTTATAGCTTACAGCTCCATACCTGAACTTCGCTTTGTGCACTGTGCCCTGATTTCAATAATTAAGAGTCCCAATACTTTTGCCCATATAATGATGCACAAAGCAAGGTCTGCAGGCTTATCCACAGCCTGCTCAGAGACTACTCTCTTATGGACAATCTAGAGGCTGAGGACTAGCCCCATCCACCTCAACCCCCTCCAACTTTTACCCTCACCTTGCAACTCCACCACCCCATTTCCCCAGGTTGTTCCTACAAACATGCTAAACTATATGTGCCATGTCTGGAATTGTTATCGTACACTGCTTTTACTGTGCCAACACTAGGCTGACAAATGGCAGATTCAATTTAATGTAGATAAATGCAAAGTTATGCACTTCGGAGTAAGGAATGCACAAGCAACTTACACTCTAAATGGTAGTGAGTTACGGATAACAGAAAATGAGAAGGATTTGAGAATTTTTATAGACAACAAACTAGGAAACAATGTGCAATGTCGGTCAGTAGTTGCTAAGGCCAGTAAGGTATTGTCGTGTATAAAAAGGGGCATCAATTTGTGGGATAAAAATATAATTTTACCTCTGTATAAATCAATGGTAAGACCACACCTTGAATATGCTGTGCAATTTTGGGCACCTATTCTAAAGAATGATATTATAGCACTGGAGGGGGCTACAAAATTAATAAAAGGAATGGAACACTTTAGTTATGAAGAAAGGTTAATAAATTTAAATCTGTTTAGTTTAGAGAAACGTCGCCTCAGAGGAGATATGATAACACTATTTAAATATATTCGGGGCCAATACAAACCATTGTGTGTTAATCTGTTCATAAACAGGACTATGCATAGGACACGTGGTCACGCCTTTAGACTGGAAGAAAGGAGATTTAGACTAAAGCAGAGGAAAGGGTTTTTTACAGTTAGGACAATAAGGATGTGGAATTCTCTGCCTGCAGAGGTAGTTTTATCGGAGTCTGTACAGACGTTTAAACTGCAACTGGATGTATACTTGCAAAAACATAATATTCAGGGATATAATTTTTATGGGGAAACAGCTTCTTGATCCAAGGAGAGATCTGACTGCCACTCTGGGGTCACGAAGGATTTTTTTTCCCTAGCTTGTGCAAAATTGGAAAGAGCCACAACTGGGGTTTTGTGCCTTCTTTTGGATCAACAGCAAGGAATAAACAGATATGGGAAAGGCTGAACTTGATGGACACTTTGGATGTCTTGATGAATGTCTTTTTTCAGCCTAACTATGTAACTATGTAACTGTATTTTACAGTGGAACTCTTTTCTTTTTGCCGGCTGCCTCTACAGAAGCTGCAACCGTAGGCTAGGTTATAGATTAGACCCATAATACTGTAAATAAATATTATATATCCATACTTACATGCAACCCTTTTACACTTAAATCAAATCTAAATATTTATTTTATTCTATAAATGCACACATGAAAAACAGAAATGATAGCTAATGTTGCACTGAAAGGTAATATAAGTAATTCCAATTTCCACTCCAGCTGAATGTCTGTAAATTGCAATTAAGAGATGATATTGATCACCTAGATGAGCTATACAATATAATTGAATATCATTTTATGTGATTATTGCTGCCTAAGTAAAAAAAAAATTGAAGGTATAAACTGGTCACATCAGGCGGAGATAGAAAATAGACTCCAAGTGTATGATTTGCAGACCTCCTACAGCGCGGTAGCAGTGCAGGCTATAATGCTGAATGCTGAACTGAAAATAACAATCTTTCCATGAGAATATCAAAGTCAATGGCTGTAATAACATACACGCATAGTGACATATGATTCAACTAGCCTTTCTGTTAACCCTCAGTGAAGTATTGTGTCGTATTCTTAAATGCTTGCCTCCTCTCTGCATCCAGGGGCTATAGAGAGCAGCCAATGTTATACCTTTATACATGTAGAGTTTATTCAGTTAAACCAAAGTTTACCTGGGGTTTAATTGCAGCAGCTGCTTGACATGTCACATTTGTCCAGAGTTCTTGTCAAATTTACAATTTACCCAGAACACCCCGGATTCTTCAGGTGCCTAAATAAAGACACCCGTGTTGAGAAGTGTGGCTGGAGGTAGGAAGCACGGATATCGGAGGCACCTGCAAGCAGCAGCAACAGCACATACCTCCAATGATTGTACAGCTCCCTCTGCTGGTCAGGGACAGCAGAGAGTATTTA